>NC_067417.1:34459967-34539967 GCF_009764475.1 Pristis pectinata | reverse complement strand
ATAAACTGCTGTGTGCTAGCAAAATATTGGACTTCAACAAGCCTCAATGTATTCAGTACCCAGAGGGTTAACTCAAAAGAATTGATTGGCTTGGAAACCACAAAGATCTGACTTTGGCTGGAGGCAGAAAAAAATCAACTGTGCAGACTTGATAGCTGTGACAACTTTATTAAACTCCAGCTTTACCCAAAAGGTATATTATTTTAATCTTAAACTGCATCTTCTGTTTTTATCCGGCTGATCTTCTCACTATCTGTTAACCTTTTTTTCCTATATTTTGGACAGAGAAGTGTTTAACGTTTTCTCTAATTACATTCTCAAACCCTTTAATATTACTGGTCCTGTAAAACAAACAATTGATCCACATTTACACATGTAGCCATGTTACTAACACAATTTGCCAATTTGCCAAAGGCAAAAAATATCTGAGCTTCTTTTATTTGCCTTGTTGCAATATGGTGTCAGCCCTGGTGACTGCAGTCAATACAAGGCAGGGTGGCCTTCTTTCATCTATATATAAAAAAAATCACGTACAGTGGCAGCAAAGGATTTGGCTTGTTAGTAACCAGCTGTAATATAACTGTCTTGCAGAGCCATAAGTAAATAAAGACTTACTTAGTGTCAGGCAGATAGATCCACATTTGATTGTGAGTAAAGAAGGGATGGTGACTAAAAGAATACCACACAAGTCACAGCTCGGTGTAAACTGGACAGATTGCAGGGTCAGCCTGTTTAATTTAGCCTAACATCACATTCAGAAATCTAGAAGCAAACAACTAAAGGTGTTAATAGGTTTATGGAGACTCCATGCTGCTGGGTTACCCACTTTGCATAATGAAAATCACCTCTGCTTTGACCAATTACCTTTCCACAGGGGATGGTAAACAGTAGGAAAGAGGGATGTGGAAATTCCTGGTTAATTGTTGGAAGAACCAAATGGGTCAGTTTTTTAAATCTGTTACATCTCTAACATATTTCAGTTCTGACGGAAGATCATCAGTTTGAAATCTTATTTCTCTCTCCACAAATGCTGACCAACCTGCTGAGTACTTCCAGTATTTTAGTTTTTTATGTTTATTTATTTGTTGTTAGGCCATTTGAACTAATATCAATCTGGCATAGCTTGGAACGACATTGTTGCACAAAACCCAGATCTGAGCAGTGTGAGACTGCCGCCAAAGGTTTAATGCTGGAGGGGCTTCACAATGCACAAAAACAGTAAGTGACCCGGGTTCAATTCCGGCCGCTGTTTGTGCATTCTCCCTGTGTCTGCGTGGGTTTCCTCCAGGTGCTCCGGTTGCCTCCCACGTTCCAAAGACGTACGGGTTAGGAAGTTGTGGGCATGCTATGTTGGCGCTGGAAGCGTGGCGACACTTGCAGGCTGCCCCCAGAACGCTCTACACAAAATATGCATTCCACTGTGTGTTTTGATGTACATGTGACTAATAAAGATATCTTATCTTTAATTAAAACTTTATCTTTTAAGGTTGGAAAAAGCTGAATGTACTGTATTTTCACTTTAATGGGCTGGATAGCACTGACAGCAATTCTGTAGAATACAACTAACTGGCTACACATGTGGGTCACCTCATTCTAGATTTCCGCCCCAGTGCACTGCAGTGTGGAAGTAGGGAGTGTGATGGAGGCCAGATGCACCAGTCTAAGGGATGTTCCTTAGCCTAATGCATAGAGGGGCTGGTTCCACTGTACATGGAACCTCCTGGCACATCCATTTGAATAGGGTTGGACAACCTTAACTAAAAAGATAAGTTCAACTGCTTTTTTTGTTCTTATTATTATTTCGTCATGTGCTTGTTTTTGTTTTGGATTAACTGTACCATCATGTGTTTTAAAATAGTTGTATATTTTTTAATAATTTGAATCTTTTTATAATAATTTTCAATTTCATTACATGAATTAATTTGAACTATTTTTTAACTGCCCCCAATTAACCAATACATTTGGAAGTAGTGAAAATAGACCTTTGACATGATAACCTGGTCGCCCGTTCCACTCACAGGTTGGCTGTGGGGCTACCAGAGGTTTCTCAAAACTCTTGTGACCAGTGTTCAATCCTGACGGACAATGCTGTCTGTATGGAGTTTGCACATTCTCTCTGTGTCCACATAGGTTTCCTCTGGGTTCTTCAGTTTCTACCTATACCCCAGGTTGGTTAGTTAATTAGCCACAGTAAATTGCCCCCAGGGTGTAGGTGAGTAGAAGAATCTGTGGGGAGTCAATAGAAATGCAGGCAGAGTTAAACAGGATTAATGTAGCATTAGCGATTGCGCTGCAGAGGGTGCAGAGGAAATTCACCAGGATGTTGCCTGGGATGGAATGTCTGAGTTATGAGGAGAGGCTAGAGACACTAGGTCTGTTTTCCAAGGAGCAGAAGAGGTTAAGACGACCCATGACTGAAGTATATAAAATTATGAGGTGTATAGATAGACTACAGGAACTTTTTCCCCATAGCAGAGGTAGATAAAACTAGAGGAGATAGATTTCGGGTAAAAGATTTAGAGGGGACCCAAAAGGGACCTTTTTCACCCAAAGAGTGGTTAATTCTTGGAATACACTGCCTGAGAGGATGGTGGAAGCAGAGTCGCTAACAGTAGTTTACATGTGTCTAGGCATGTGGGCCAAGTGCTGGAAGATGGGATTAGTGCAGATAGGTGCCCACTGGTCAGTATGGATGTGGTGGGCCGAATGGCCTGTTCCCATGCTGTATGAATCCAGTGGGTGATAATCAGAAAAACCTGAAGATGCTAGAAACCTAAAATAAAAGAAGATCAGGCTGTATCTGTGGGAAAAGAAACAGAGTTAACGTTTCATGTCAAAGACCCTTCATCTGACTATGTTGCAGCCTTCTGGACTCAATATTGAATTCTACATTTCGAGCAACTTGTTTTCCCTATTTGTATCAGTCATCCATCTGTAATATTGGCTCAGTTTATTTGGATTGTTCCCCCTTTTACTTTTTTTTTGCCTCTGGGAATGGAGGAGCACCTGTCTTCCTGTGCTCCATTTCACAACTCCTACTTCCTTTAGCCAATGTTCTTTTGTCTATGTTCTCACTCTCGAACTGCTTCCATTCACTTATTGACCAGATATCCTTGCTTATGGTTTATTCCCACAGTCACCCTGGTTTTACCCAATCAGAGACATCCCTCTCCCCCACCCTCTATACAATTTTCTTTCATCTCCTTCCCAGTTCATCGACCTGAAATGTTGTCTCTGTTTCTCCTCTCCCAAGTCCGGCCTTATCTGCCAAGTATTACCAGTATTTTCTGTTTTCATTTTAGTGTAACTTTAGTGTAAGGATCAAATTAACTTTAAAAATAATACTACATTCCTGGGCTAATGAGCAGATCCCTCCAAATCATTTAAGCACTCATGACCAGAACTAAGTTCCGCCTAAATTCAGACCCAACTTGCATTGCACAACATGTCAAACCAGTGTAACTGGATGCTTGATGATCAGCACAGACGTGGTGGGCCAAAGAGCCTGTTTCCATGCTGTAGGAATCTATAACTCTACAATCTCAAGGTTGGTGGCAACTGTAAGGCCACAAAAGATTAGCATGGTTGCAGGGTTAATGCGAGATGGAGGGGTGTGTGGGTGAGCACATGTTGTGGTTCAGAATGAGTACAATACACATCCTAACTTTTCTAAGGATCAAATTAACTTTAAAAATAATACTACTTTCTTGGGCTAATGAGCAGATCCGTCCAAATCATTTAAGCACTCATGACCAGAACTGAGTTCCACCTAAATTCAGACCCAACTTGCATCGCATAACATGTCAAACCAGCACCTGCAAAGCCAGTTATCCACCACGCAGCTTTCAAAGGAATATTTCAGACCCCTTAATAAATGAGAGAAGGAGGCACAACATCAAAAGGAAGGAATTGGGAAGGGAAGGCCAAAAGCTTGAAGGGCAGAGTATTTATTTTGGGAATCGTTTGAAGACCACAAGTTAATGAGGCCTCCTTCCTGAAAGAAACATGGAGCTGTCAGATGTTACCACTCTTAACCTTAACTTCATCCTGGATCACTGGGTGGGCTCCTTAATTATCACTGGGTTATCAGCGCAGATGTAGCTGTATCAAATATAAGCAAGCTCCAAAAGTAGGCCCAGGACTTTGTGTCCTGAGATATTTCTACACTCTTACCTCAATGCCATTTCTGCTCATAATTTTTAAGATTCACTGAACCTATATGAACATCCCAGATCCTTCCACACTAGGTCAAACCTCAGTGTTGACTTTAGAATAGCTTCTTCCCCACTGTTATCAGATTCCTGAACCAATCGCATCTTTCTCACCCACTTCCCAGTGGTGCTGCCATGTTATTCTGCTTTTGTCACTTTAGTATTGTTTTTGCACTCCTTCAGATTGCATGACAATCTTTGCACCATTCTGATGTCTCGCACTCGTCATTGTATTTATTGTTGTGTACTGTTTACTCAGAATCAGATTAATTACCACTGACATATGACATGAAATGTGTTGTTTTGCAGCAACAGTTCAGAGCAAAGACATAAAAAATCTATAAATTACAAAAATAAATAAATAGTGCAAAAAAAGGGAATAATGAGGTAGCGTTCACGGGTTCATGGGTCATTTAGAAATCTGATAACGGAGGGGAAAAAGCTCTTCCTGAATCATTGAGTGTGGGTCTCCAAACTCCTGTACCTCCTCCCTGATGGTAGTAACAAGGATAGGACTTCATGTGAACAAGGAATTTCATTGCACCCTGGTGTATATGGCAATAAACTAATCTAATCCGGATCTAGTTCCTTGCAGTTCTAATAGATTCTTACTGACTGGAATTGATGTGTTCCAAAAATGCTGTCATAGAGTTGTACAGCATAGGAAATGATCCTTCAGCCCACCAAGTCCATGCCAACCTTTTTGCCCATCTATACTAATCCCATTTGCCAACATTAGGACCATTTATTCTTTCACACCTGTTTATTGCAAAGTAAAACATCTATTAACCCACAGTCCTGCAGATTTGGAAGGTGCAGTGGGTGTGAATGAAATAGCACATAAACAGGCCCCCTGGCCCACCGAAAGCAGCGACTTTTATCAGAATAAGTGCAGATTGAAGTCAGAGCTATAATTTTCATTGTGGTATTTAAACCATGAAAAATGTAAGGAATGCTGAATGAAAATAAAAATAACCAAAAGATATTTAGACCATTACTTCCAAGAAGGAAAAACAACGAGTGACTGTGTAGCAAATCGCAGTCTATTCAATCATTTTATTTAGCTGCGGAATGTTAATGTGAAGCTCCACTAAATGATTTTGAGAGTTTTTTCCTCAGCTAACAGGTGCTAGAAGGATCAATTATACCAGTATTTGTCATATACTGCAAGGCAAGAATGCCAGGACAGAGTATGAATGAATGTTTTATAGAACTGAATAAAAATGTTAATGGCTTTGCAGAAAGTAGTAATAATATATAAAGGAGTAATTTATGTTTTTCAGGATCTGAATGTCACTGGCAAGGCCATCTGTAACTGCCCTTGAGATGGTGATGGTGAGCTGCTTTCTTCAACCACTGCAGTCTTTCTGGTGAGAGTGCTCCCACAGTGCTACTGGGGAGGGTTCCAGGACTTAGACCCAGCAAATATGTTTCCAAGTCAAGATGGTGCTTACCTTGGAGGAGGACCTGCAGGTGCCGGTGCTCCCATGTATCTGTGCCCTTGTTCCTTGTGCGTTTGAGAGGTGCTGTCAGAGTAGACTGGCAAATAGTTGCAGTGCATGTTGTAAACTGAATCACTCACAGCAGGATATGCTGCCTCTGACCTACTCTTATGTTCACAGTGATTGCCTGGCACTGTAAACGATACACACCTAAAAATCACTGTCAGTGAAAATTAACAATATAAGGAAATGGCAGGAAAACATACAAAGATAACAAATAGAAAGATAACTGCCAAGGAATTCACTTCCAGTTGGTAGAGTTAAGTGCACTCTTTAGTGTTGGCAGTGTACTGTTTCAAAATTCACTTCTATTGAATTTGATTGGGCTGTATTTCAGAGCTCTCCTACTGTTTCAAAACATCTACTCTTAGTGTTTCTTCCATTGTTTTGCACTACCAACAGTGGATGAATTTCTGGATGGCACTGTCCTGCATGGGATTTGGACAAGTAATGATGCAACAGAGATCAAACTATATTAATGTAAAATGGAGTTAGATCATGCCTCCGAAGTACCAATGTAAAACTAATATTCAGTTATTCATACTATTATTAGAAGTCTTATTATTATTTTGTTTTACTGGTATATATCCATGTCTATGAAATAAAAATGCATATAACATCGGAACAAACCATGTTACATATGCATGTATGTGGACAGAAGTACAAATTAGAGTGTGTGAACCAAGCATGCATACATTATACAAGCAAAGAGAGTGGAAAGAACAAAGTCATTTAGCAGTCACTCACCCACACATTACAGACAACATTTTGTGGCCAATTAATCCACTAATTTGCACATTTTTGGGATATAGGAGAAAACCAGAGCACCCAGAGGAAACCCATGCAGTCACAGTCACATGCCAACACAGCAACAGCACATATGGATGACACAGTGCCATAGCTAGTAAAGCTGCTGACCCACAACTCCAGTCACCTGGTTTCTATCTTGACTTCTGCTGCTGTCTGTGCAGAGTTTGCATGTTCTCTCTGCGACTATGTGGGTTCCACCCAGCTACCCCGGTTGATAAATTAATTGGCCACTCTAAATTGACCCTTGTATGCAGGTGAGAGGTAGAATCTGGGAAAGAGTTGATGGGAATGTGGGGAGATTAAAATAGGTTATTGTAGGATTGGTGTAAAAGTGGGTGATTGATGGTCAGGGTGAAATCGATGGGCTGATGGGCCTGTTTCCATGCTGCATCCCTCTATGACTATATGAGCGCCAGAGTCAGGATTGAACCTGGTTTGCTGGCGCTGTTTGGCAGCAGTTCTACTGAATGCACCATTGTGCAAGCCAAATTCAACATTGTGGAGGTGCAAATTCATTCTTGGAGGACCTCATTTAATTCCTGTGAATGAGACATGGCAACAATATAATCTGTACAGGGAACTAAATATATCCTATTATGTCTACATACAGAGGAAATGGCAGAAGGGAATGGGTAGCCTTAATAATTAAGAATGAAATCATGTCAACGATGAAAGAGAATATAATTAGAGGAAACCAGGCAGAGGAGAAATACATAGGCCAGAAAAGGTATGTTTAAACAGGGCTGCATAGGAGCCTGTGCCAAATTTCTATGAGGCATCCAGACAGGGAAATTCCATTCAAGATAAGCACCGTACCAAACGGAATTTTGTCCTTTATTACAAGAGAATTTGAATAAAGATGTCCTGAAATTATTTAGGACCTCTGTGAGACCATGCCCAGAATGCTGTGTACTGGTCTGGTCTCCCTAGCTAAGGACAAACATAGTTGTGATGGAGAAAATGAAGCAAAGATTATCCAGCTTGATTCCTGGAATGGGAGGATTAACCTATAAGGGGAGAATAAGCAGACTAGGGCTAAACTCTCTGGAAGCTCAGAAGACTGAAAGGTTGTCTTGTTGAAACATGGGATCATCTTATGGGTTTGTCAGGGCAGATGAAGGGAGGATGTTTCCCCTACCTCTGTGGGGGGAGGATGTTAACAACCAGGGGTCAGTGTGACAAAAAAAAAGGGTCAGCCTTTCAGGACTGAGGTGAGACAAAATTTCTTCAACCAGAGGGGAGTGAATCTTTGGAATCCTCTACCTAAGAAGGTGGCTGTACATGCTCAGTAACTGACTGTATTCAAGTCAGAGACAGGTCTTGGATATTAGGGCAATCGAGGGATATGGGGTTATCAAAGCAAAGTAGTGCTGAGGTAAATGATTGACATGAGGTCATAGGTCGGCCATGAAATTATTGCTTGGCAGAGCAGGAATGAGGGGTCAGACGGCCTGCTCCTGCTTCCGCTTTTTGAGCTGTCTTTCATTACACAGAGGTCTTTTTCCTGCTAGGTCCAGTTGCAGGGCAGTAGCAACAATACACGGTCGCAGTCGTACAGTAGAAGTTGCTGCGGAGTGCAGTTAGAGCAAGGTTCAAGGAGGCAGAGACAAGGTGGGGAGGGTTTTGGCAAGAATCATAGTGAGGCATAGAGAGGATGGTAGGGAGAGGATGGGGAGTGTGGCTTATTTCGAGATAGTTAAGTAAATAAATAATCATAAATACGTAATCATGACATTAGCACCATATGTTCCAATATTGCCATTAGTCTCAAGTATACACCCTTGTTCTGAAGGTTTGATGCCTTTAGGAAGATTCCTGTATTTTGGGTTTACCAGCACTATGATAGAGGATCCAGGGGGTACAGAGAGACCACTGGAACAAACAGAAAGAGAGGATAAGGAGAGAACTGAACAGATGAATGTGGTGTGAAACAGATTGGGATAGGCGTGGCTGACTGAGGCAGCAATAAAAAATGGAGGTTCGGGGTTGGTTGGGAAGGTGAACAGGAGGCCTGAGAGCATCCATGGTGGAAATTATGGGAATGGGATGTAATGACATAATTCACAAAGTAATGTAGTTGTAAGAAAATGGACAGTGGATCAAACCCCTCTCCCCAGGTAAGGTCAGGCCTTTATTTAATGTCAAAGCATGCCTTACCCCTCCAGTCAAAGCCTGTTCTGGTCTGTGAGGCCCAGGCTATTCATGGGTCTTGTCGGCACAGATTTTTGGACAAGTGATGTCAAAACAAATGTCTTACACCACCTGATATCACTTCATAAGCCTGGTGGCCTCCGAACATTCACAAATCATAAGTTCTGGATAGAATGTGGGACAAATTTCTGGCAAGTGCCTGATCACGTTTAGCCAACAGGTTTTTCATACATTTCCATTGAGTAGCACACAAAAACATTGTTTTACATGTTTGCTTTTCTAGGCTTAAAAAATCAGACAAGCTTGTAGTAAAAGCAGAGTGGTTTTAAAGAAGGATTTTTACTTTCATGTTGACTGGGATAAGGATACCAATTTGTGTCAGAAAAGTAGTGAATTCCTTGAGTTGTGTTTGGGTCAGTCCTCAGCAATATGTCCTAGTGCCAATGATATTTAGTAATGAATAAAAATCCTGATTTATACAGCAGCTCAATAATGCCTGAATATCTAAAGGCAATCACAATATGATTGAGCTCAATGCATTTTTTGAAAAAGAGAAATTCAAAACAGTTACTGATTCCAGTTTTGGAGAAGACTGAGTTCTATGACTTAGATTCCACCAAGCAAATTTGTTAATGGGTAAAATGACAGAAGATTAATGGAGGTATTCTATAAAACAAGTTAATATAATACAGAACCAATTTATACCCCTAGGTGCAAGAATTCTATTGTCAATAAAACAGTCATGGATGAAATAAAGGACAAGGTAAAGCTAAAAGCAGAAAAAAGGGAGGAACTTACCGAGAAACATGCAAAGAACAACAAAAAAGACAAAGGAGATAGTAAGAGCTTGATAAGGAGAATGTGAAAAGAAACTTGTAAAATTATATTAACACCAGCACCAAAACCTACACTCATTAGCCCTTTGAAAGCTGGTAAAGGTGGTGTTGTAAATAAAGATAAGGAAATGGCCTCAAGAAGGCGACATCCATCATTAAAGACCCTCACCATCTGGGACATGCCCTCTTCTCGTTACTACCATCAGGGAGGAGGTACAGGAGCCTGAAGACCCACACTCAACGATTCAGAATCATCTTCTTCCCCTCCACCATCAGATTTATGAACAGTCCATGAACACTACTTATTGTTCCTATTTTTTGCATTATTTATTTTTTTGTAATTTATAGTTTTTTATGTCTTTGCACTGTGCTGCTGCCACAAAACAACAAATTTCACATCATATAAGACAGTGATAATAAACCTGATTCTGATTCTGAGGAATCTAAATTTGTACTTTTTGATAGAATTTTATAGGAAGAGGATTACAACTCAATTATCCCCGCTTCCCCCCCACCCCCCACCCCCACCCCCACCACCAAAAAAAGAAACATTTTGAATCAGGGATGCACTCTCACCAAAATTATCATTAGTAACTGAACAACAATGAAGAAAATAATGACACTAAAGAGTGACAAATCCTCAGGACCAGATGGTTTCCATCCTGGGTTCTTGAAGGGAGTAGGTGAGAACATTGCAGATGCCCGAACTGTAATCTTCCTAAATTCTCTTGATTCAGGAATTAGTGTAGCATATAGAAAAGTAGAGCATATCACTCTACTATTAAAATATGGGGTAGAAGGAAAACAGATATTATGGACTGGTTAGCCTAACATTGGTGGTCCAAAAATTATTAGAACAATCAATTATGAACATAGTTGTAGTTATGTCTGGTAAAACTAATTGAGTTTTTTGAAATACTGATTAAAGTAATGGATAGGAGATGGTAAATGAATGTTATTCATAGCCAGTTCCAGGAGGCAAGTGGTAACATTCCTCGAGAGAGAGATATGCAGTTAAAATTATTGCTTATGGGATTGAAGGCACCTTGGTGATCTGGCTGAGGGACAAGAAGGGCAGAACAGAAATAAGCGACAGTTACTACGATTAGTAAAATGTCACACAAGGAACTATTTTGGAGCTGGAATTATTTCTAATATTTACAAACAACTTAAATAACCTAGATAGTGAGTTACATATCTCCGTGTGCCAACAACACAAAGATAAATGGTGTTGTAAGCAGTTGGATGGAAGAGTTAAACTAGAAAAGAAATTAATAGAGTAAAATATTGGGTAAAACTATGGCAAAGGATTTTAATGAGGGCATATGTGAGGTCACTCACTTAGAATACTAGATGGATAGATCTGACAAGGTTCCAAATGTGAAGCAGTGCAGTTCCAAAAAGACTTAGGTGCCCATATACAATTATTGTTGAAACATCTGGAAATAATAAAAGGGTAATAGAGCCATAGTTTTTATATCTAGAAGATGAGGACACAAGAGCCTAGAAATTATTTAAAATTCTGATTAGACCACATCTGAGTACTTTGAGAAGATCTGGACACTTCATCTCAGGAAGGATATATTGGCCTTGGAGAAAATGCAGCATCTACCAAGGTTTTGTCTGGGGTCCAAGAGTAAAGTTATGAAAACATATTACAAAACTAATGTTGCAATTTACAAAATTAAGCATTGTTCAAAATATCAAGGGGAGTTGGCATGGTGTATGGGGATAAATGAATTTTCACTAATTGGGTTAGTTCTCTTGCCTCTGAGTTTAAAAAAAACTACAGGATCCAGTTCCTCTATAGAGACTTAAGCACATAATCCAGATGCCAGTAATACCAAGAGAGTGTCGTAATGATAGAGCTGCTAAACTGAGTTCTCCGTCTACTGTTTCAGGTGGGTTCGAAGATACTTTGCAATGTTTTAAAGAAGGGTAGGGAGACTTCTCCTTGGCATCCTGTCCAATAATAATTTTACAGTCCACTTTGCTAGAAAAAACTGATGATCCCTTAATTAACACGTTGTTATTTTTTGGGATTTTGCACTGCGTAAATTGGCTGCCGTATTTCTCGTATTACCACTGAAATTTCCTCTCTCAATTAGTTAATTGCCTATAAGGTAATTGGGGATGTTTTCAGCTTGTGAAAGGATGCTATATAAATCTAAAATTCATTTATTCTTTTCTTCTGGCCTAAACTTTAATATAGGTATATTATGGATCCATTAATTTATAAATGTTTAGATTATGTGTATAATATGTATGGAATATATTCTGCTACATGCTTGACAGTAAACTGATCTAGTGAAGGAAAGGAGTTAAAATTTATCAAAGTTTTCTTAAATGTGGTTCAAAATGCAACCACTTGCTACAGTCTACTGATTTAATGCTACCTTTGCTTTCACTGGCATGGTTGTAGGTTAGCAGCAGATCATAAATTTGTATTTCATAGTGAAAAGCTATTTTGGTTTTAAAATATATTTTTTGCACTGCCAAGTAAAATACTAGGTCACAAAAAGAAACCCAGTTCTCTAGTCTCTGGTGACCAGTGACTGTGGTAGGGAACTTGTTTTTGAGTAAGATCTTAGGCTCAGCTCCACATCTGGATGTAGATTGTGTTACATTTCTGAGTTACCAAAGCAATGCAGCACAATATCAGTCTTTTTCAGTGTCAAATGTCTTCTGGCTTATTACCATAACAGGTAACAAGCTTTAACCCATTCACAGGTCTCACGAGAGCTGCTGTTATTAATTTTAGTGGGTTCTTTGCCAATATGTATCTACTGTCTTCTAAATAGTCTCAAAAAGGGTTAAACCCTGTTCTTAGCTAAAAATTCAATCTATTTCCCCAGTGGCTGACCATCGGCATGGTCCATTTTCCTTTAATAAATCTGTTTTATATGGACTTCACAGGGTGAAAAGACTAGGAGTCTCGAGGCAGAGCCAACTATTGACATGCACTTCATTACGATACTAAGTCACTACTTCAGAACTGTCAGGGCCAATTTTTGCTTCTTGATAGTTGTTTTCTGGATCAGTCTGGCTTATTTCAGGAGGTACTGCCATGGATATTCCAGAGTTACCGTATCAAATTTGAGGAGACAGTCCTTCTTTTGTTGGCTTACAAAGCCTGTAATTATTGACTATAGCAAGCATATTTATATATAGATCTCTCATTACATACCACAATCCTCTCCGAAGATTATTTTAAGAAAATGACAAACTAATGAGTCAATGCTGCAATCACGGGTTTCAATCTATTTTTGAGAGTTTGTGTAAAATTCAGAACTGTAAACTAGATGAATTGCTATGTGGGTTAGTAGGTGTGGCAGAAAATAGATTAACTCATGACCTGAAAAAAGGCTAGCAGCTTCTTACACAAGATTTTTACTAAGCTGTTTCTCTCATTGTTTATCAGCCTGGAACCATAAGCTCTTCAAAAGGTATCTTGCCTGAGTGAGTCTTTACTGGGTCCACAGAACATTCACCAGTGGGGGGATGGACAAGGAAGGATGGAGAGGGACCTTTAAAAGACTTTGTTCTATCTCTACTCACCAGACATGCATATACATTTCCTGCAGGGGACACTATATAGCATGCAGGAGTGGGAATCCAGCTATTCCTTCCCCCAACTAAACTTGAGATGCTAAGGACAATTGTAATAACTCTGTCACATAATTGAGGTCACACACAAACTATTCACGGAGCCTAGCACCTCCCTGTTGTGTTTGATTCAAGAGTGAAATATCCCCAAGAAAACAATTTTCTCCCTGTCCATAATTAATAGATCCAAATTATAAATATTGCTGTCAGGACACATATATTGTTTTACTAGGCTTTCCTTTCCCAACTATACAAAAGTTGGCCAATAAATTAAGAATATTGTATAGCGCTCTTAATGTAACAAGTATGGTCCAGTGGTGCTACACAGCTGTTTAGTAAAGATGGGCTAAATGGGAAGTGTGAAAGAAGTGGATAGGCTGAGGGATTTATGAGGATAATCAAGGGCAAAGGCCTAGAATGCTACAAAACAACTGCTAATGATGGGACAAAGAATGAGAACTTATGCAAGAGACACTAAAGGAACAGATGAATCAGTAAATGGGTGGAAGCAGGGAATAAAAGGACAGAATTCACATAATATCTACCAGTCCCAGTCCAGTTATTTCTTCCTCCAACTCCACTTCACCCGGCACCTACAGAAAGAAGGACCAGAGGAGAGAGACAGAAAAGAGTGAAACAGAGGAGATAATGAGGGACACGAATGAGAGAAGAGAGAAAAAACAGCAAGAAAGCAATGAAGTGGTAAAAAAAATTGAATGAAAGAGAGGATGGATTGTTAGGTGGTTCTCTGGTGTCCCAAAGGACTTCACAACCATTCAAATACTTTTGAAGTATAACATAAGCGTAGTTTTTGGCTCCCATTATGTATACACACGAGAGAACAACTAATTATATTAAAACTCTTATGTCCATCTTTTTTCATTCATTTTTATGGGAAATATAAAAATAAAGATAGAACACAAGATTAAAATGGAAAATGAATTACAACTCCATGCCAGGATTTAGTTACCCCACCTTTGATGTAGCTCACCCGGAAGACCACAAATTAAGGGCTAAATTACATCATGACACAATCATTTCAATGCAGCCAAACAAAACTCAAAAATGGGTCAAAGAAGCATGGGCTCACCTTCAAGAGGAAGTGCTTGGGATGCTATGTTGGGAAATGAGTGTAAATGTGCCTTACAAACATCAGTAGCATGCAGAGCAATAAGATATAAGATACCTGAATGAGTGTGCAATGCTGATTTGAAGACATTTTTCATCTCTCCACACCAGCAAATGACCTAACTAAACACCAGTCAGCTGAACATAACATTGAAGGGAACGAAGGGTCCATCTCTAATGATACTGAGAGGGTTCAGAAAGTAGTTACAGGTTAATGGCTGGATTATTTCTTCTGGCAATTGGTGTAATTGTACTATTTCAGAGGTTTCTTGTACTTGGCCAGAGTTTGAACACTCGACAAGGCTGGTCTGGCTGGTCTTGCAGTACTTTTTGCCATGTAAAATATCGTGCTTCCAGACCTTAGTTGGCTGGTGGGACTTCCTCTGGGAATTGAGCATGTCTAGGAAAACAAGGAGAAACTATGCAATCCAGAGCAAACTACTAGAAAAAGGATGAAGAGCAAAAAGAACATTTAGTAGGAGGCCATGTCTTCCCAGGATGTTCAGAGAGCATTTTTCTTACATCAGCTTTAGCATGGAACAATGCATGATATGACTTTGCTTCACAAATGAGGTTGTCACTGAAATCTGCAGCAGCTGCAGGTACAACTGTAGCTTTAAAACACATTATTTTCTTGGTGATATCTGGCTCTTAACTTTTATGTTAAAAGGAAATTTGCATGGATTACAAACTTTGGTGTAATGCCACGGTGCATGGTGCCATTGCTTTGAATGAACTTAATGTAAACTTGCCATTTTCATCAATCAAAACAGACCTTATTCTCTCAGTGTGCTCCAGCATGTAACCATTGTGCTTCAGTTAGATGAATGCCAGCTGCCCCGAGAAGCAGCCACAACCCTATCACTCTGCAGCAATCCTCTGTGTCGTCCACTTCAGCAAGTTAAAGCCTGGCAATGGGGGATAAATGTTATCTCTCTTGATATTGTCAAGAATCCATCCTTGTGCACACCAGATAAACAATGGGATATATGTTCCTGCAAGGAATGTTACCTACCCCGTGTCAGCGGTGACTCATTTTGCAGCACCTTTGCCTCTAAGTCATAAAGTTGTGATTTCCAATCCTGCTTCAGATACTTCAGAACAAAGCTGCCCCTCTTGTACAGCACTGAAGGAGTGTTGCACAGTCTGAAACAATGCTCGTTAAATGAGATGTTAATGTGAGATGCCATCTACACCGCCATATGGACTTAAAGAACTGTTTGGTGCCATTTTGAGAAACAGCCCAATTTTGGGCTGACCAATATTTATCTTTCGTCAGCATTGCATGAGTGGATTATCTGCTCATTATCATGTTACCATGTTTGAGACTTCACTGTGTGCAAAGTAGCAGCAGCATTCCTTATGTTACAACAATGATTGCACTTCAAAAGTATTTAATCGGCTGTATAAAGCTTTAGATTGCTGAGGTTGTGAAAAGCACTATATAAATGAAAGTCGTGCCTTTTTTTGACACCACTGGCATCCTCAATCAATGCACCCGCTGCTTGTGTTCCTCCGGAGGAACTGCGCAGCACTTAACCGAGTGGGATCGACATTTGTCATATTATGTTGGATGCTGCATAATCTACCCTTTGTAGGCAACAGCCTTTGAAACAAGCAGCAACAAGAGGAATAGAAGGAAGAGGAAATGCAACTAGAAGGGGGGGGAAAGAGGAGTATGTGTAAGGAACATGACAAAGTAAACAGTGTCCTTCCATCTACATGGTCAGATTATTCATGACTAATACCAGTAACCTTAATTATTCCACTCTAGTCACTAACAATCCCATGCTCCTTAGCTTTCCTTTCTCATTAGCCATCCCATCATCCCCCTCTAACAACGTGGAATAAAAACAAGAGAAAATACAAATTCAAAAGCAATTGCGCATATTTGCTCACTAATATGTGAAATTATTCACCCTAACTCATTCTCTTAATCTTTCTCCTCCGTATGCCTTTCCTGTCTTTGTGTTTCTATGAGTTGTGTCTGTGGCATGGAGAGTGAACTGATGTGGACTTTGACTTTGCCTTCCATTGTTTAATGATATATGGAGATCAGTGGCAAGCCCAGTATCATTCCCATCTTCAGTTGCCCTTGAGAAGATACTGATGAATTGTGTTCTTGCACTGCTGCAGCTTGTGTGCAGAAAGTGCTCCCAAAGTGGTGTAGCAAAGGAGTTCAAGTAACAATGAAGGAACTGCAGTATGTTCCAGAAATGTTTTGTGCTTTGGTGGGAAATGTGGAGGTGACGTTCCAATGCATCTGCTACCCTCTTCCTACTAGGAGGTAAAGGTTGCAGGTTAGGGTGATGTTGGTACTTACAGCATTTTCTGTTTTAATTACGCATTTATTTATTTAACCATCAGTTCCATTTATGGTCCCAATTTTAAGGATTTATTTAAATGAGCATCACAGTCCCAGATGAGCCCACACTTTTCAAAGTTCTCCCGTCTATTGAATATTGATGTCTTTTCATTTTAGTCTTCCCAAAGTGCAACACTTCACAATTCTCCTAAATGAACTCCATCTTCCGCTCATTTTATCATTCTGTCCCTGCCTCCTGAAGCCTTAAGCTATCCTTCTCACTATCTGCTCCGCTGCCAAGTTTTCTTCCAACTGTGCCTCGGCTTTTTATAATTTCTAATGGGACATCATTCCACCTCCAAGAGTAAAAACCCTTCATCCACCACTAGCCTTTGGCTCTCTGGCATTGAGGCAATTTTGTATCCAGTGCCACCACTTCCTCTAAACTTCATGTGCTTCCATCTTCTTAATAAGGCTACTGTACACCATAATGTCGAATGGCTTCAACATTTTCCAATGTACCATCTTTTCTGTTACATCAACAATCAGATCAGTCAGACATTATCTGCTTTAAAGGAACTTATGCTGAATTTCCTTAATTAATCCATAGCTTTCCAAGTGAAAGTTTAGCTTGTCTTGAAAATGGCAACTTCCTCATAACTGTTCATTATTATCAGGTAGAATGAAGTTTCATGTCCATCCTTTTCCCTTTTTCTATAATATTGTTGGAACATTTGTCCTCCAGCACAGCTCCTATATTTAACAAGGACTATATGATTGTGACTAATCCTCTATGGCACCACAGGAGATAAACACATGCAAAATATACTGTATATGTTAAATAACATAACAACATGTTAAAGCTGAACTCCCATTGTTGTATTTAGATGATTTTACAAATGGGATAAAAACACAAAAGTTGAAACATAGAACTGAATCAATCCTGATCTCTGTCTGAGTGGAGTTTGCATGATCTCCCTGTGACTGCATGGGTTTCTTCCTGGTGCTCTGGTTTCCTTCCACATCCTAAAGCCATGCAGGTTGGTAGTTTAATTAGTCACTGTAAATTGTCCCCAATGGTAAAATCTGGAGAGAGTTGATGAGAATGTGGGGAGAATAAAATAGAATTAATGCAGGCAGGTGTGTGATGGTCACTGTGGAGTGGGCCAAAGGGTCTGTTTCTGTGCTGTGTGACTCTGTGGTTCTATGACATGTCAGTCTCTGCATCAAATAGAAATAAACTTATCAATCAACAAGAAAGGCCTTTTAATCATATAATCCTCATGACACAATGCAATATGTCATCAGGTGGAATGTTTTGATCAGCACACCACCTCATCCTTGCAAGCAGATTCAACTCACCCAGAACATCAACTGAATCTTGTCAAGGTGTTGCCGGGTATTGAGTGCTTTCTGTGACTCAGTGCTGAGGACTTCCTAGGTTACACGACAAAACCTCAGGATACAAGATGTCGCACAACCAACAAAACACTGATTATACACCCACTTTGGACAAAGTACCATTCCATGTGTCCCGTTAATCAATCCAGCAGCGTTTAAACGCAATATATGTAAGTTTCTCAGTGTGACCAGGCACAAGAAGCCTGAGCCCTAACACTGAATGTGCAGAAACTAAGTACCATTTCCCCGACGTTAGCAGTTTTTAACTGTGTATATATTAAATAAATATGAGCATGTTTATTGGTAAGTCATCAAGATCTAGAAGACATCCTCAAAGGTCATACAATTACGTGACTGGAAAGTGCTGAAACCTCAACTGTTATAATAATTATATTGTGAGGGCACAGTTACATTAGGGTGCACAGTATGGTCAGTTTGCTTCTATCAGAAAATGTTAATGGGTGCACTATATTGTGATTTAAATAAACCTATCTGTCATGTATATTTAAAACTAGCTCTTTGCAGCCCACGGGGAGAAAGAGCATCTCCCAAGCTCGGAAAAGAAATGAAAGCTTTGCAGGTTGACAGTTATGATGGCTGTCACTGCTTGTCCAGATTTCCTGTAAAATTTACATTGAAAACAGCTCTGAAAGAGAATTGGTCTTTGCATCCAATTCTCCATATCTGCAATGATAAGAATTTTTAAAATTCCCACCTCCATTTCATTACAAAGAATCAATTTTAGCTGCAGCAGGATGCTGGTTCCTATTTCACTTTGCTTCATTTGGCCAAAAGAGTGTCATCCTGATGTTTCTACTCCAAAGTATAAGCTTTGTTCAGTCAATCATCTCAGATCGTTTTGCGCTTTATCTCATCTCAACTGTAATTCAAGCTGAAATTTCATTCTACAGAGCTAATGATTTCTGAAACAAGACCAAGGCAACTTGTATTTATGGTGCTTGAAAGTATTCTTTTAAATTTTGTATGCATATGAATATACAATATCAATTATATATGATGTATGTTACCTTCTGCTTCTTTTTCCCACCAACTTTCTCTTTCATCTCCTCCTGCAGGAAAGAGCTGTCTATCCACTTAGTTTCATGAGGCAACACAACTTCTGGTTCCTTGGCTGAACATGAGTTTCGTAGGCTATTTTAACACAGGGGGATCACAGCTGAAGCTGTTTGCTTCTCCTCATCCACACACATGCAGCCCTGGTAGAATCACCAGAGAACAAGTTTGAATGGAATACCTGTCTAGTTCTGACATAGAAACTCTTCCTCCACTTAGCTGAGAACAGTTAGTGAAGCCGAGGTGAAGATGGAACCAGAAATCATTTTAGCCCATTCACTGGCTTCATCAGCTAGACAATCAGTGCGCAGAAAATTGTGGGAGCATGCTTGCAAGTTACTGATATGCCTGTACCTTAGTTTTATACTGTGACAGAAACTTCCTTTCAACAGCAACAGTGCAGACCACTGAACTGTGAAGGAAATAAAAGAAACCAGACAATCGTATTGTGCACCAGTGCAGAACTATTTTTGTGACTGTGGCAGTGCTTTGACTGTAGTGATTTAATGGAATTGCCTTCTATTCAAGTAATCTAGCCTCCTCGATGCATGGTTTTGAGGAACTGAATGCTCCTTGGGCAAATAGTTCTCTTAGGTATGCTAAAGCACATCAGCCTAAACCACAGACACACAAGAGATTCTGCAGATGCTGGAATCTGAAGCAACATATACAGAAAGTTCTTGAGGAACTCAGCAGGTCAGGCAGCATCTATGGAGGGAAATAAACAGTCGACGTTTCGGGTCGAGACCCTTCATCAGGACTCTGAACCAGGTGAAGATGAAACCAGAAATCATTTTAGCCCATTCATTGGCTTCATCAGCTAGATAATCAGTGCACAGAAAATTGTGGGAGCCTAAACCACAAATAAATTCTCCTCATCCATGAAACCCTCTAGTCATTCTGGTGGAATATGGGAGAGTTCCCCTTGAAAGCCACATTGTCAAATCAACTTCAGCTCATGACGGTAGGTGAAGCATTGCTGATACAGACCTGCCTGGAGAAAGCAGAGCAAGCAGGATTTGGGAGCTACTTGAGAACAGGCCAGTGTCACACTTCGGACCACCGAAGATTGTTCACAAAATCTACTTTTAAAGAATCCACTTCAAAACAGGGCACCTTTACTTTGATTCAGAAGCTGAGGGGACCTGTCACCCTCCACCCCTTATGCTTGTCAAATTTGCAGGCTGTTTATGGTTGATATATACAGCAGGAGCCTAAATGTACCCTTAGGACTGCAGAAACTGTGCTTTTTTTTAGTAGAGGTAAAGGGAGATCTAATGGTGAAATTAAAAATTATGAGCTGTTTTGATAGTGAAAATATGGTGATGATAGGTAAATCTGTAACCAGAAGGCACAGATTTCAGATTTTAGCAAAAAACAGAGTAGACTGATGAGTATAAGGTGCCTTCCTTACACTGTGAGATCTTATAATCTGGCAGGTGCCCCCTGAATAGGTGGTAGAAACAAATTTTAGTAGCATCTTCAAAATGGAACAGGATAAACACTTGAAAAATGAAAACAAAATAGCAGAGCTATGGGGAAGAGCAAGAGATGGTGAATAATTAGATGGCTTTTTTTAGAGAAGCAACTGAGAAACATTGGGCCAGATGCCATGGGTATGCATTATCAAAATCACTCCTAATTTTCAATGTCTCCATTAAATCTCCCTTAGCCTCTGTTTTAAAGAGAACAAGGTCAGGTTCTATAGTCTCTCAACCCTGGTTTCATTACGGTACATCTCCTTTGCATCTCTTTCAAGATCTGAGCATTCTTCTTAAATTGCAATGCCCGAATACCTGCTTGAAAATCAAACGTTATACTGTAGATCTACCTTTTGAACTCAATGATTATGTGCACCAAACCAGGAAGGTCCTATTGCTGCTCTGACAATAGGTGGGAGGGCAATTGGTCACAACCCTTCCTGGCAGTGCACATGTCTTTTAAGTGATCATAGAGCTGGCAAGATAATCTGAAAATATTCATGGCAACTGAACAATAATAATATAGATCTTATTGTTTTTTATCAATCAATGTATTGTGTAATGTTGGTCACTTGGAGAACACTGACCATATGGATAGAATAAATGAGTGAGTGGTAGTTTGGTTTGAGGCTGCCCATTAAAGACAATGTAGCAGAACATGATATGTTTGTTTTTCTTTCTTTGTGGTTTTAGTTTTGGTAAATGCAAAAGTTTGAAGTGAAATGTATTTACATTGTAGCAGATCGCTTTCACGTGCATAGGTCCACAGCAGAAAACTATCCCTCATTGGTCAAAAATTTTAAGACGCAATACAGTGCAGAATATTGGTGCTGATGAGGAGACAGCAGAGAAGCTGGAGTATTTTCCTCACATTGGAAGAGGCTAAGGGGAGATTTAATACTGATGTTCTAAATCAAGAAGGCCTTTGATAAAGTAATTGAGGAAAAACTCAAATTTATGGAACTGCCAATTTTGCTCAATTGATATACACACTGCCTCCATCTATTTGGCAAAGGCCACAGATTTAAGGCCATTGACAAGAGAGCTAGGGGTAAGATGGAAACAAAAGTTACTCTGTGAATTATTATGATCTGGAATGCTCTGCCTGGTGGATTTATTAGTAAGTTTTAAAAGGAAATTGGAAAAGTACTGAAGAAAACTGAAAGCTCAAAAGTTGTGGAACTAATTGGATAGTGCCTTCAAATAAGTTAGCACCAGCAAAGGGGCCAATGGCTTTCTTCTGTGTTGTAATTTTTTTAATGATTCTATGCAGCGATAAGTGATGTTATTCTGAAATTAGTGCTAAGCATGTTGTTTGATCAGAATACTTGGACAACCTGGTCAAACAACTACTAATCTGAACTATTCAGTATTGACAGTGAGTGCACAAAGTCTTAAAACATTCCAGTCTTCAGCAGCCAAATGTTTAGTTTTCATGCATGTAATGATTACTTTATGCATGGAATAGCAATGCAGTTAATCAGAGATCATTGACAACTCCAGCACAGAGACCTGGGGCAAAAAAAAACACAGTGGGTCAAACTGAGCTAGTTTCAAGCCTCCACCCTGATCCTCACACACTTTCTAACTGTGCCAGTACTAATCTTGTCTGAATGCTTCGATCCAAATGTGCTAGGCTTCCCAATTTCAGAATTGAGATGTAGCTTGGCTTCAACAGTGACCAAGCTTTCACTGGATTATCACAGAGGCACTGTCCCCAGAACATTCTGGTAGCCTTTGAGAAGAAGCAAGGCTGGGGACAATTCCTCATCCCCTGTCAAAGTCTGTAAGATTTTATAACACATCTTAGATGGCTCTGACATATTAAAAGACATATAGAAACTTTCAAATTGCTTTGATTAGAAAATAAAACATTTTAAACAATTAAATAATAAAATAATTATTAAAATACAAAGAATGAATTTAAAATATTAAAATATAGTGAAATAAGTAAAAGATCACTGAACTTCCCATTTGCGTGCTAATCTCCAGGTTGAGCATCTTGCACTCAGCTAGTCCCAAACTCGTGGTGCTGCTGTGCAAGTCCAGGACATAGTTACCCATGAGTAGCTGAATGCCAAAAAATCTCTCTAGAATGGTCAGCTTGATTTGGCCCAATCATTTATTGTTTGGTGGGTGGTTTCATTTTAAATTTAAGACTTTGTCATAGTAATATGTCCAGTTAAAAATATTTACTTAAAACTTAACCAGGGGAACCAAGTTTTAAAAAGTAGTAACATGTTAACACAAACAAACAATTAGCCAATAGAACAACAAAAACTTTCAACTATTCATAAAGGAATATTAGGTAGAGGAAGAACCTGGAGGAAAAAAATGAATGATTGAAGATAAAGATTAACCATGTTAGTTACAACCTGGTGCTTTGCTTTATTTTTCAGTTCACCTAACCTAGAAAATAACTTGCTCACAGCAAATCAGTGTGTGGAATATTCTAGCCCTGAACAGTCATACCTTCCACTCATTACTCCCCCTCACAAGCGAGACGTCCTTTATATAAATAATCTAGTTTACATTCTGTAGACTCTAATATCACAGCCCTCTGAATTTGAATGAATATCATCCATGCAATGCTGCATAGTATAAGATTATTAAGTAACTGAAACCACACTATATTGAATTTGAATAGAATGAGGCTAATGGTATGTTAAATCACAAGTACTCCAAATGACAGTGAATATTGCAACTGGATGAAAAGTGAGAGCGGTGCGGAAATAGGATGTGGTTTGATTACGATAATAATGATGTTTCAGCATGTTTAATGCTGAAATAGTGGACTGAGAGCTGATTAAAGCATGAAACACAACCAAGGACTTCAATCAGGCTGAATTTCCCAAGCTGGTATTCAACACACTAAAATGTTCTTCATAATGGTCATTTTAAGAATGTGGACACTGCCACATATTAATATCTGCTGTCTTCTTCACTTGAATCATTCAACTAATCTACCAGAAATATTAGGCAATACACTTTAATATCTAAAGGTACTCTATTATATCATATTCACATAGAGTAATAAAGCTGTTATTGTGGTTTACTGAATGCATAGCATCAGAAAGACCAGTGAAGGTAACAATGTCTACCTATAAACTTTCTGAGTGTAAGGAAGGAAATTGTCTTCCAATTTGAGCTAAGGAGTATGAATAAACAGTGATCTTGAAATACAAACCCACGGGACTTCAAATTGTCTTGGGCTTGCAAGGTATTTAAATAGTCAAGTCTGGAGGCAGCAAAGGCAATGATGAAGGTTTGTGAACTGCTGGACTGAGGCATGCAGAAGTGGATGATATCATGGAGGTAAAATTAGGATGCCTTTCAAATGGGAGGGGATATGAAGTTAAAAGCTCAAAGGTCACCTAAGCTGCTTAACTTGCATGCACACTGGTTCAACCTGAGACAATGGCCCGGGAATCATTAGCAAGAATCCTGAGAATGTTGTCGGTAACTTTGATCAAGCCTCATTCTTGACTGTGCCAGAGGACAAACAAAAAATTACAGAGATTCTAACATAACCCATGTGAAAGACAGACATAGGTCTTATACTCAATAATCTTTGGAGCAAAAAGGTGGGTTTGAAATGATTTGGAAAATATTTCTCGCTGATGAAACAGAACCGTTTAAAATACTAGTTAGCTAGATAGGGATGTTGGATGATCAACAGCTTAAAAAGAATGGATGAGAAACAGGGAAGACACAGAATTAGGGCTAGGGCAAAGGGGAGGAAATTTGCTTGGATTTGCAAGTGCAAAGAAAGGAAGCTGCAGAGCAACCTAAACAGATGCACTCCATCTTAGAATGATAGTCTGCTAACTCTTTATACTTGTGACTGGAGGTGAGTGTGGGAAACTTTGTGAAGACTGGTGTGAGATGTTCAGATGTGGAAGTAAGAAGCTGAGAGGTTTTCTAACACTCCAAGGTGGTCCTGGCAGTGTGGGTAGCAGGGCTAGAGGTACTAATGCCTGGAGGCGCTTGATATGGTGCAGCCAGATCTTGGATGGATAAGTAATTGAGATGTATATCAGAAATGCTAAAGTTGAAGATCATTCAAGCGTGATAAAGTGACATCTGTGGGAATGGAATCAGTTCCATTATGACTGATGTGGAAGAAAACAAAGGTTATATTTTAAGATCAGTTTTATTAAAGTAAGATTAAAGGAAACGGACTGTGAAAAGTTAAAAAACCAACACTGTAATGTTGAATGGAATAAAAACACATTTTATCGGGCATTTTCTTTCTTGAAAACAAAAGGTTATTCGGCAACAATTTTTTAAAAATTAAAATGTAAACAGAGAGGACTGCCAAGCCTGTTAATCAAAAATGTATGAAATGTTTGACAATTCTTATTTTCCACTTTGTGCTCACGAGTCATTTATTTAAGCATTACATTGATAGTCCAATAGCGTGAAACAGAATCTTTGGACTGAATATGGTAAAGCAGCAGATGACTATAACCTGTTTAACAAAGGGAAAAGAAAATAATAGTGGTTTGTAGCATTATGTAGGTATAGTTACTAAATGGTAACAATCAATACAAGGTTGATCTGAGCAGGCAGTCAAGCCGGGGCTTGTTCTGAGTATTTGGGTGAGGTTGAATTATCCCATTCTTTTCGCTTGTGTTTTTCTGTGATCTACCAGTCAAGTATGTGATTGGATTTCATCTCAACAAAACCTTAAATTACACACCTATTGTGTCTCAGCTAAGCCCAGTTTCACAGCAGTGGAGAAGGTTCCTGACTGTTCTTTTGGTTGCTCTTCGATCTGTCCCCTGCTATCATACCCAGGTTGTCGAATGAATAATAGGATTAGAAACCCTCATCTACGAAATGCTGTAATTGTCACGTTTGGTGGGCTTACAAAAGCAATAGGTGATGGATAGGTGCCGCACAATAGAAGGACATGTGTTCAGTTTGCACGGACCAACGAAACTTCACTAACAATAGAATTGAATGGAGTCTGACTGTTCCTAAATTGACAAACAATTTCAAGGTAAATTTCAAGGTTTCTAATTACATCCCAGAGCAAAGGCTCTCAGGAATCAAACATAACAAGTAATATTTGTCTCACAGCTTGGCTTGTTTTAGATTGCTACAGATGCTGCACATCAGCACTGGGAGGCTTCTTTACAGTGGCCTTTCACACCATCACTTCAAAAATGTCTCAAACTGCTCCACAGATGTTCAGCAGTGTGTCAGCATTCACTTTCCCCCTTGTTTTGTTGGCGCTTGATTTTAATTATAAGTGTGCACGTCACATATTGTGAAAGGCACCAGCCCTGACCACCATATACAAAAGGACATTTAACTGGGGAAGCAGCTGATGACCCTTCCTGCTCCTTCTTCCTCAGCATCTCTTTCAGCTATTAACACTTGAAGTGTGTACCCTCTCAATCCCAGCTGTATGTGTTCTGCATCCATTTTCTGCAATACCTACCATGGATGCATACTAAGAAACTGCTGGTGGGAATTCTCTCTTTTATTTTGTACT
Source organism: Pristis pectinata (assembly GCF_009764475.1). NCBI lineage: Eukaryota > Metazoa > Chordata > Chondrichthyes > Rhinopristiformes > Pristidae > Pristis > Pristis pectinata. The sequence goes on along the minus strand of NC_067417.1, from coordinate 34,513,959 downwards.
ATTCCTCATGCATAGCTTTGCCACTGACTTCTTGAATTTTCATCTAATCCACTTAAAACATGTGAAACCTATTCAAACTGTATTAGCTATCCCCACCGGTAAAGCTGTGTACATTGCTCTAAGAATGGACACCAGATGACCCCTTTATTTCACCTGACAGCTCCCTTGTCAATTCCGTATCCAGTTCGAGGAATACATTGGAAACCTTGCCAGCATGTACAAACGATAGTGCTGCAGGGTCATTTTCTTCCAGAATGTGTTGTCATCATATCACTTCCCTAGCTACAGGACTGCACTGAGCCCTGTTCAGTTTACTTCCCATGAATAAACATCTTTGCCCTGTTTTCTTCTAAGCCTTGTCTTAACAAATTTCAAAGACCATGAAACAAATACATATCAATTAATGTAGACAATATTACACACCACCAGATTTGGGTCTTAAATGCTGAATTAGTAACATTCTACTGTAACTTTGACAGCATTTCAATCAATGATTAAAACAGTACATTTACATTAATGTGACTATGTAACTTCACAGCCAAAACACTGTAGTGGAGGAAGGTGGGCGAACAGGTAGGTTTCCCAAAATGACTATAATTATGCAAACTGTGTCCAAAATTGTAATAATTTTAAGTAATGTTTTCTTTTTGTGAAATTTCCATTCAAACTCATTTACATGTCACCAAACATAAAATCTGCCATGAGCTAGTTTAATTGGGAAGCAGTCTCACACAAAATTTATTATTTTAAAACATTTGATTTTTTTAAGAGTGGTAATTTGGTGCATTTTGAACAATTCTGCAGAAAATGGTTTTATCAAAAAAAACAATAGACCTTTGTAAGTAACCTGATTTTAATTATGTGATGTAAGATGTGTTGCTTCTGTTGTGTAATGGGATCAGATCCATCATTATTATGTAAAATTTCTATTGGTGGTTCCCCTTACATTTGTTTGATACCTGATACACATGCAATACAAAGAACAACAATAAAAGGTGTTAGCGAAATAAATCTGCATTAATTTTTCTCACAATATCAAATAAAATCCCTTACTTCATTGCTGTTCTATATGGCAAATGGAACACCTAGTTTGGAGGCTTTCTTGTCCTGTACTCAGGTGGATTTACTGCAGGCAAGAATTGAATTCAGACTACAAGGTATGACCAGATTTTCACCGAACCTTACAATGAATTGTTGGCTCTTGGGTTTCCCATTGGATTAAACCTTTACCATCTACAAAAAATGACAAGTTAGAACAGTGTTGTTCATTGCCCACATATAAACTGGATTTTTTTTATTATTGTAGGCATCACAAACAAGGGAGGAACATATCACCAAATGCCCTTGAACTGAATAGCTTGCTGTGATATTTCAGAGGCACTTACAAGTCAGCCACATTATATGGCTCTGGGTTCCTAAGTGGGCATGTTGCCTTCCCTAAAGGACATGTGAACCAGATGGCTTTTTATAATTTTCCAGTTGCGTCATGATCACCACTACTAATGCTAGATTTTTTATTCTCGATTATTTAATTAAATGAACTTAAATTCCCCAGCAGTCATGAAGGGATTTAAATTCTCCAGATAATTAGTTAAGTAACCCATCTTCTTCAGGCCAGTAGCTGAGTCTTTTTAAGGGCATTTATCTTGTTTGATAGCATTTCTTATTACACAATATCTTGACATATTTAATAAGGTGTGGACTTCCAAGGTAATATGGAGCAGTAAAATACCTTCCAAGGTAATATGGAGCAGTAAAATGAATCTCTATTCCTCGTTGTTGGTATAAATGGCAAAATTGCAAATATTTCATTCTATGTGTACTTTAAATCAGTTTCACATTATCTCTGCCCTTCTGTCTAAAGAATGCATGCATCCAAATCTTGTTATTTTCAGCTACCCTTTTTGTTTCATCATTAACATATTTTTCACCTTGCTTCTCAGAAAATTCAATCAGATAGCAATAAAAAGTGGCTCTGGCCTCTTCGAATCAGGTGCAAATGGTCAACAGCTCCTGATGTAAGCAGTGAATTTAACATCCCAGTTTCTTAAATGGCATTTTAGGCTTATTTTGTTTAGTTTATGGTTGCTATTAAACAAAATAAAAATAATTATGGTCTTCAGATTTAATTTGAATTTATCCTTGAAATGAGATATAATAATGAAACACAACTGTCTGTAAACATTTTAGGAACACCACAGAAATGTCAATACTTATGTCTAAAATTGTAATTAACCAAATTTTGTAATCTAGCACAAGCTAACATTATGATAATTTTAACCCAAATAATATTTGGAGATATAACAAATGTTGTCACCCAAGAATATGCTGCTTTCTTTACTTTAGTGTTCAGTAACATCCCATGCAGTTTTCTTTAACTTGTCTTGCTCATTATATTCATTTTCTCAGTGCAATAAACAGCCTCTTGCCAAGAACAGACCTGATTTGAACTTCTGTTCTAACTAGCGGAAAATAAATTAGCCAGACAGCATGTTGCTGTTAAATGCAAGTTTGTGCTTCATGAAGAGGTCTAAAGATTTTTCAATGACATTGAAGTTATTGCTTAAACTTTCAAATACATTCCACATTCTGTGGCCTAGTTGCATACATCACTGAAGCTTTTAAGCTTTTCATTCACTTATTTCATCTATTCATAATGATGCTATTAGGTGCAGTTTAATAAGTCCCATCTAGTTAGAAGATACCTGAGTGAGATACAAATACACCTCCTCGATCCTTGTGTACAATGTTTGTCATTTTATGTGGGAATAGAGTAACTTCCAGCCACAAAGACAGTATCTTCACAGGCTCCAGTTGAGGATGGCTGATGAAGTAAGTTTGTTGCTTCCATACACAGCTGTGCTGTGGGTTTGAATCCCAGCCTAGCTGACATGTTAATCTTCCCACATGTGTGATATGTTTCAGATGTGCTGTCAAATCTTCACATTTATCTTCATTTCTAAGTTTCCCTCTATTTTAGCTTCTCCACCACACCTCACAACTGTTCCACATACCTTGGCCAGAATTTAGGCATGTCATGCTATTGCCTTCATTCTGAATAATGCACAAAATCAGTCAAAGTATGCTTCTTAATTTTCTTTCCATCCTTTGAATCCTTTTGTCCTGGGCCCAGCTCATAGATGCAATGACAAGGAAGGCGCGCCAGCATCTTTACTTTCTTAGAAGGTTAAGGAGGTTTGGCGTGTCACTGAACACCCTATCAAACATCTACAGATGTACTGTTGAAAGTATTCTGATTGGTTGCATCATAAGCAATTCAAATGTGCAGGAATGTAAGAAGCTACAGAGACTAGTGGACTCAGCCCAATACATCACTGGCACATCCTTCCCTACCATCGATACCATCTACATGAGGCGCTGCCTGAAGAAGGCAACATGCATCATCAAAGATCACCACCATCTGGGCCATGCCATCTTCTCATAGCTACCATCAGGAAGGAGGTACAGAAGCCTGAAATTCCACACCACACAGTTCAGGAACAGTTACTTCCCTTCAATCATTCAGCTCTTGAACCAACCTGCACAACCCTAATCATTACCTCAGTATAGCAACAATATGACCACTTTGACCACTTTGCACTACAATGGACTTTCTTTTGTTCTAATTGTGTTCTTTCTTGTGTAATTTATCTTGTTCATTTATGTTTCTCATGTGAATGTTGTGATGCTATGTGCCTGTGATGCTGCTGCAAGCAAGTTTTTCATTGCACCTAGTTTCAGTGCAGTTTTCAGTGCATATAACAATAAACTCGACTTTGATAAACTTTGACTTTGAATGTATCACCATACTTCTGCTTGATGGCTCTCCCTGAACACACTATGTAGTAATGGAAACACTGCTCTGTACCAAGATGCTCACCAGAAGGCTTGTTCCAATTCTTCACTGGCTGCTTTTACATTGGTTCCATTTAGTTTAGCTTCTGAAAACTTATACCATTGGCTTCCTCATCTTGGAAGTAAATATTTTTAAAAATATATGAATCTAAGAGTGAGATGAGCTGTGGGGGGAGGCGTGCTATGACAAGAGTTAACTTAACAATGCAAGGACCTTGAAATTTAAGCCAAAATGATACAAAAACAAAAGTACTTTGACTTTGTATACATCTATAGGCTACATTTCAAACTACTTTTCCAATGGGGACAAGTTTCTTTGTTCATTCAGATTTTAGACAAAAAAAGCAACTCTTTTAAATTGTTTTCTTTTTTTAAAGAATCACTTTTGGATTTCTTGCTGTTTTAAATGATGCTTAGCACTGCTACATCATTTAAATGTAGCAGTGCTAAGCATCTTGTTATGACACTTATTGTGGCATAACAAGACAGTTAATAAAGTGAGACAAAACCTTTCAAAGCTATTTATTGGGCAGGCTAGACATTCTGCAGTTCCTCAAGGCACCATTGTACCTAACATCATGAAGGCCAAATTAGTGAGAACAATGCATCAATGCCATATTTTCCATAATGGAAAATACACCGTTCATTCCTTTCTCATAAAATCACTTCAGGATTTAATTTGCAGCTTTGAAATTTGAACAAAGCTATAATAGTCAGAGTGTCTCTTAATTAATTGAACAGTATACAAAATAGACCACAGGCTCCAAATGGCTATCTAAACATGCTGTAGTTATTATACAAAGCTGTTGCTTTTCACTACCAACTTTTCTTCTGTTTTCTCTCTCAAAGCTGGTATATTTATCTTCCAAGTAATGTTAAAATATGATTCCACAGGCAAATGACCTAAATGACCATCTTGCCTCAAAATGCAAAACTACATCTCAGCACAAGTCAGTGGTTTTGAGAGAAGAGCAGAAAAGTAGGAAAATGTTCCAATTTAAAACATGGATATTATCCAATTTTCTCTTCTACATTTTGTCTAAAACCACCACAGAAACCGAAGAATCACAGCACTAAAAATACAAGTAAATTATATCCTTTTGACACAGCTTTAGACATATATAATGAGTCACTGACTATAGATATGTTTTTAATCTGTTATAAACAAACCTTATGTAAGAATATCATTGGTTACATAAGCAGCAGTTTGTGAAAGTTGTGGAAAATTGTTTCGAAGAACCACTGGAAAGGATCCATTTTCTTCAAATCAACCATGACATTTATGTTGTCTATAATTATTACAAACATACATACAGATATTCACACAAGAATTAAGTATCTATTCACTGTCATTATGCATTACTGAGGCTACGAGCAGCTTTGAGAGGCAGTGGAGATCACATTAAGGGAGTACAGCCAACGGCAGACCCACAATTCTCCTGCTATCTGCTGCACTACAATGGTAAACAACTTAACTATAGTGAGCCAAAGGCATTTCAGAGTCACAAAAATCTGCTGTTGGACTAACGTCCTCCTGTTGTGGTGAACAAAATTCCTTGCTTCATGTGCCTGCAGCTGGTTTAGAATTGAGTCTACATGCAGCCAATCAGAATCCAGAAGGCCGATGGAAATCACCAGTCCATGGCAAAATGGCTGGGGCATTAGATCTGCAATATCAACCACAGATGCGCAATAGTGTCGGAAAATTGGGTGACTCTGGGCAAACAATATCACTGGAGGCACACACTTCACAGGTCTCACAAGCAGCTGCCAGGTTTCTATCTAATAGTGGACATGTATTCCCTCTCTTTTATTAATGGGATTCCTGGCCTTCCAGTTTTTCTCCTTTGTAGGAGCACTACTGCCAAGTTATAAGGAAAGGAAGAGCTTAACACTGCGGCTACATGTTTCTACAGTAAGTATAATAGGGAGAAAATAACCCATGGAAGTGTTCTCCAAAGACTGGAACGGAAATAGGTTAATAAACGTGAAATAAGGACAAATTAGTTAATTCATGTAATGTACTTGAATATTCTAGTATATACTTTGAACTATGTAATGCATTTTGAAGTAATTTATTAGCAAGTTTAATGCTGTTGAATTGGCTTCTCCAAATTTGGCAGCGCAAAGCAGTACTTCAGTGACCAAGCTAGCATAATCAGCAAACATGGTGGCATTTAGCCACAGCCCTTGCTGTATTACAGTCTGAGGCATCAACATAAGCATTGCTGCTACAGGCAGAGATAAGCAAAAGACACACCATCTGATGGGCTCAGATGATGAACTGATCCCACTGCTCTGTACAGATCAGAAAAGCTTTTAGTACCATTACTGGTGTTGTTATTGATAAAGGTATGTTCCCTAAAATATTGACAATAATTGTGGATTCAATATTAATAATTGAGAATATTATTGGGGTTATTTCAATGCCATAGAACCTCCTGGACAACTTCAAGGTGTTCTTCCATAACATATAAAAGTGGTTTTAAATTTCTGCTCACATTGTTTGGATCAAAGGTCAGGATTATCTATAGGTGATTGTCTCTCTTTGTATTGCTTAATATGATTATTACATTTCATTTGGATAATCACTGATCTATGAGGATATTAAATAACATTGGTAAAAGGTAAATGATTTTACCACAGAAATATGGAAAACTAACAATGCCTTCCTCTGTTCTAAAATACAGATCTGCAAATGTAAGAGTGTGTACTGTTAATTGTAGAATGAGAATCTTCCAGTAACCATATGGTCACTTTGTCATATTATGAAAATACAAACTTTAGAAACTGAAGTAGGCCAGACAACCACTTGAACCTGTTCCTCCATTCAGTAAGATGAAGGATAATGCTGTGTCCTCTATATTGCCTGATAGTGCCCAAAGATTCATCAATATCAGCCTTGAAAAAACTCTGGATGGAACATCCATAATCCTCTGTGGTAGAGAACTCAACATTTTTACAGCCCACCATACAAGGAAATTTACCCCCTCTCAGTCCAACATCATCAACCCTCTGCTCTAAGGCTATGTTTCCTAGTAGTGGACCTTCCACTGAGAGGATGCAGCCTCTCTGCATCCATGCCATCAATCCCTTTCATATTCCTCTATGTCTCAATGAGCACAGCCCTCAGTCTTCCAATCTCCAGTGAATATGGACTTAGCCTCCTTCCCTCAATCACTCTTTATCAGACAATTCTTCACTTTATAAGTCAATCGTGTAAATCTATGCTGCTATATATAATTATATTATATTACAATATTTTAATGTTATATTTTAACACAATTCTACTGTAGATCTGAAAGTTAAAAGGACAATATTGCCTGAAAGGCAGGCTAAAGTAAAAATTGAAAAGATGCATAATGTACATATAATTATGGGTTTTATAATTTTTCATGGTTTGTCACACCTGTGCCTCTTCAACACAGAATCCTACATGCAGTTCAGAGGTGATTATGCACACAATAATATGGCCAGTTTCAGATGATTATAATATGATTATTAACAATATTTTGATTTATTTAAATTTCTCCTGCTTTCTCACTTTACACTACTTAATTTAAGAGGGGAAGTCAACAACTTGTTCCAAATGCTGCTTCCCCTCCATTGTGAATTTTCAGAGCCCACTGTCATTCCGATTTAATACGGTAAACAGCAGTTTCCAATCCTCAAAGCAATACAATATTCTGATCATCATTCGATCCAAAGTAGAAACAAGATGGCATCCACATTGTGGCTTCCCATGTTTCATTTAAAGTTTTATTACATCTAGGATACATACAAAATCTTCCTGCAGAAGGATTTTGTAAAATCAAACCTGTAATGATGTCAGCCATGGCACAGATGGTAGCATTTCGCACCTCCTTGTCCCACTCCAGAGATTTCAGCACAGAAATCTATCCTGACACTACAGTGCAATAGTGAGGGAACGAGCTATTGTCATAGGAGCTGTTTCGCACATAGGGTTCTCTCTCTCTCTCTCTCTCTCTCTCTTTCTCTCTCTCTCTCTCTATATATATATATATATACACACACACATATATATAAAAATGACAAATAAATTAAATAAATAAATAAATAAATAAGTGTGTGTGTGTCTAGATATTTATATATATACACACACATATATGCTATATTCAGAATTTGTCCCTCAGTCAAACTTTACTGATCATGATCACATTGTTGTTTATGGAAGCTTGCTCTGTGTAAATTGACTGCTGCATTTCCCACAATATCATTTTACTTCAAAGGTACTTTATTATTTTTGGGACATCCTGAGAGAGATATTAAAAGAACAAAATTAATGCTAAACTTCCCTTTGTAAAGTTTCATCTACTTTTAATGGAACATCCTGATAAAAGAACCAAGTTTCTTCGGATTCGAGTTTGAGATCTGCACTAATGCCATGGGGAAAGCTTGAATTTCTGTTTGAATCTGTTCTAATCACTAATAATTACATTACTGTCCTTTCCATATCGTCTTCACTGGAAGGTTCAGCAAAGTTTCCCATTCTTGTATAGCAATCGATCACTTACAGTACTATTTGAATACATCAGGCATGACTCCAGAACATTGGGATCATGCCACATATTTTGTGTAACAGTAGGCCACAAGCATGAAGAGACGATTCACAGAAGAATTATTTGGGCACAGACAACTTGGCAGTTCATGATGTTTTTCTGAAATGGGCCTCTCTTTAAATTGTAGCCATGGGTTGACATGGGGCTAAAATTAGTAGCTATCCACACTCTGCTTTTCCTCACAAAAGTATCTGTAATAGGTGATACCCACAGAACACCAGTCAAGCTATTGCCAAAGAGAAAGTATTGCATTCCTTTGCTGTAAGTAAAAGCAGCATACACCAGTAAGGACATCAATCATCTGAAAGAGGCTTTAATTGTCCTAATTTGCATGATAATACTTATGTATTAGGCTGTAAACCTCTAACATACAACTCTTGTTTCAAACATTAACATGAGCCTTTATAATTACCAACAGCATTGCTTGCAATATAATCATATGATCATTGAACTTTGCAAAGTCGCCCACAATTCTGTGTTTCCTCAGTTTATTGCCCATGCCACAATGCAGTGTGAAAGTCAAACCATGTTTGGGTGACAAGGACTGAAGAACCACTCCACTCCACACAAGTAAACATAAGTTTCTGAAATTGTAGAGCACACACAAAAAACCTCCAATTAATACACAAGTCTGAAATCTAGGTCCAACTCCTTGGTGAAATAAGTGTATATTTAACTAAAACTAACCAGCTAATGAAATGGCATTAAATGAAAATTCTCTCTTGATGTGATCTGGTAAGATTGGGTATCTAATTAACAAGCCCTTTATGCTGATGTCACATTGCAATCTTGTATAACATGTAGGGTATCGAACCGAAATATCAACGATCCCTTTCCCCCACAGATGCTGCTCGGCCCAGTGAGTTCCTCCAGCAATGTGTAAGTTCATTTCAGATTCCAGCATCTGCAGTCTCCTGTGTCTCCCAGCCTTACACTTAACTTGCTAAATATGTATCACTGTCCTTGACATCATATTGGCCCTTGTGTTTTCCAAAACTGCATTAATTTTATTTTATAGAAGTGGATTGAGAAGGAAAGAGAGGAGAACAAAAAAAAATGGGGAGGGGGACAAAAACAATAGGTTATAGGAAAATCAACAAGTCTGGCTTTTCATTAAAAGTGAGATAATCAAACCTTGTACATTTTTACATGCACTTCATGAGAATTTGGATTGTTAATGCACATTAACTTTTAGGAGGCACAAATGTCACATTTTGGATCCTATGTAAATCACTCAAGAAGAAATTATTTAAGGAAATGGTACCTAGTGTTGGAATCCTGGGAAGATGCCACACCGATCAATGAAGAAAGGGTGGTGCAATTCAAGTGAAAGCTTCAATCTAGAAAAGCAGTGGGGAAACAGTGAATTGAAGAAGAAAATAATGGACAAAGAAGAAACACAGCCAAGTAGGGGGATAAGAAGAAGGAGGATTAGTCTTTTCTAGTGATTTATGTGAGAGAATGGGATATGCCTGCTTCTGATCCTGTTTCAATTACCAGCCTCTGTGATTGTTATTCTTCCCCTACGAGCAGTGGTCATGTTGCATTGACAGAATGTACACGTCTGCAGCCTGATTTGTCCACTTAAAATAACATTTATCATGTTCCCAGTTTATAAATCATTCAGGCCAACTTGATGAGAGCTATGGCAGGCCATGCACCCCCACTGATCCTAATGCCAGATAACTCCCAAGAGCCTGTATTTATGCAGGCGAGCATTAATTGTCAATCTTGCTCATCAAAGACTCAATGCTATTGGCATCTTTGCTCTTCCATCCTTACTTCAAAGCTGATTGTTCACTTTTTTAAAAAAATACTTCAGAGGTACATTTCCTGACTCCCTCCTCTGAGAAAGAAATATTGAGAAAATTGTAACTGACTGCTTTTTCTTGTTCCTTCCATTAGTTTACAGATGCATATATAGGCACACCATAGCCCAGTGCTGAATGGAGGTGATCAGCAAGGTAGTTTGATTGATAAAGTCCCTATCTGGTCATTTACGATCTGGATGTAGAAGTAGCGGGTTTTACCAGACAGAAAAGCAATTAATCTGCAAACGAGCAGAAGAACAGCAGGTCTGTGCATTGGAGGCCTGGGCTGCTGTAGCTCAGAAGAGGAGATAAGACTGCAGACGGCTATTTATTGTACATTTTAATTAAGTGCTTGTTAACGGCAGTTATCTTAACAGTCATAAAATGATTGTTGTAATGCATTTTGTTTGAGGAAAATGGAGCTGCTGAAAGCCCTTGCGAAAGCAACTGCAGATTGTGTTCATTTTAAATCCAAGCCTAAATTACAAAAAAAATGAAAGAAAAGGGGGAGATGTCAGAGCAATCTAAACCTGGCTACTAATGGTTATTTAATATGTCCATCACCTCCTGTAAGTCTCCAGCATACGGAGCTTGCACAATACCCTCCAAACCGTCTTTAACACTTATTTGAGATGACAGGAAAAATGAAACCGTTTGTGCTTATAATGGAAAAGCAATCACTGCTACATTATATTCTGCTTGCCCTATCATGCTAATGCTTGGTAAAAATGTCACCAAATGTATTTAAAGACCTGATGGAGTGTTGCCGTTTTATTCCTGTTATTCAGCTGATTAATAAAAAATCTTCAATTTGTATGTAAATGCACTTGGGTTTCATATCATCCAAATACCTGCACCTGGCAAAAAATAATAAACTGAAGTTTAATGCAGCAATTATGAGCATTTATGGGGACTCTTAAAGAGGTGGCTGCCTCCCTGACCAGCATGATGAGAAATTCACAGAGGAATATTACTGATGCATAGACAAGAAGAGCTGCAGCTGGTCCCAAGTGCAACAACTGCCAATGCAGATTAATACACAGGCTAGTGTTTGTTTGTTTCCACAAGGTAGGCTAAATATTTTACACTGCCATTGAAAGTGGTTGCTGTTTAAGAAGAAATATGCATTATGTGAATCAATTCAATGCCAGAGTCATTAAAATTTCATTAAATTCATTAATTTTGGTTGAAACAGTTACTAATGGAGACTCTTTAAAAGCTAGGTTTAAATATGTTGCCTTGCGATACGACGTATCATAATGTACTTAGCTAGGTGACCAAAATACTGAAGTGGAACAAATTCCTTTTATATTCAGCTGTGCAAATTCCTTTAATAAAGGTAACATATCATATGATACAAGGGAGCTAAACTGGCTCGTGCTGGAAAATGGGCACTAGGATTATAATGTTCGATTAACCACTTCCTGCGTGAATCAGTGCAGATAGCACACAAAATTCGTGCTGCCCACTCATTTTAATGATCTCAACGACCAGCGAGTGCTAACTGTGATTGCCTTAGCGCATCACTACATGATCTAATTTCATGAATGGCTAGCTCCAGTTCAAAGTAGCTTGTGGTGATTAAAGTATCCTGCACCTCTTACAGTAGAGGAAAGCAGCAATGGATAGGCTCACTATCTCATTTTACCTCTACCAAAAGGAGAGAATGGTTACCATAATTGGAGCAACCTCAACCGTGTGTGGCCACAGGGAGTTAAGACCACTGAATGTGATTGCTTATACCCACTTGAGAGGCACCCCAACCACCACCTAAACATTCAATTCCTCCAGCACAGTGGCTACAGTGTGTACCATCCAGAAAATACACTACAATAACTTGCTCAGGCTGGAGACGCAAGAGAGACTGCAGATGCTGGAAATCTGGAGTAACACACAAAATGCTGAACTCAGCGAGTCAGGCAGAATCTGTGGAGGGAAATGCACAGTCAACGTTTCGGATTGAAACCCTTCATCAGGACTGGAAAGAAAGAGGGGAGATAGCCAGTATAAAAAATTTTCATCATGGCTATCTCCTCTTTTTCTTTCCAGTTCCAATGAAGGGTCTCGACCGGAAACATCATCTGTCCATTTTCCTCCACAGATGCTGCCTGACCCGCTGAGTTCCTCCAACATGTTGTGCATTACTTGCTCAGGCTACTCTGACAGCACCTCTACCACCAAGAAAAACAAAGGTAGCTGGCATGGAAGAACACCACCCCACTGCAGGTTCTCCTCCAAGTTGCATCCCATCCTAGTCACTGAACTCATTAAAGTGAGTTAGAATTTATATTGCTGTTCCTTTACTATCACTGGGACATAATCTTGGAGCTTTCTATCCACCAGCACTGTGAGGGTCCTTCCACCAGCAGGAGGGCAACAGTTCAGGTTAGCAGCTCACCACCATCTTCTCCAAGGGCAAGTGAGGTTAGCCAGTAGTGCTCTGGTCCTGGAAAATGAATAAATCAAAAAGGAAATCGTTCTACTCCTCCCTCAACCCACAACCTTTTTTGATGTAAAAGCTGCTGGTGATGTAAACACGCACGATATACTTTCCACCCTCACTTCAACACAAACTTATCATCATATCTTTCTTCTTTCACACAGTCGAACCCTGTAACCTAGACAAGAGGTGTTTAAAGAGCTAGAGAATGAAGATGAAGGCACATCATCGCTCAATCTGACATGCAGAGCCAGCACTTCTTTACACACTACAGAGGGTAGCTTCAAGGCAAGTGAGTGGATGCATGAATGGCCTGAAAATAGGGCAAGGGGAAAGTGTAGCCTATGTACCAGCCTCTGGAGAGAGATATTAACATGAGTTCTGCTGCAGAAAAGACAGATGTTCTTTTATGTGGCAGCCTATAGGAGACCGTTAATCAAATGCTTGGAGCAATGGAAAGGTTGCCAGAAGCTTGCAAAGAATGCCAAGAAATGGAGGAGTCCAGCTCTAAACTTGCACCCATCCTTTCCATCTTTGAAGTGGTGATGGATCCCAGCATAACATTTGTGGAAAATGGAGTTGAGGCCAAGGATCAGATGAGCTGTGTTCTTGTTGATCAGTGCAGCAAGCATGAGGGGCTGTGCCATCGTGTGTCAGCCAGGTTAAAAACCATCCATCATCTGACGGCTGCTATGGAGGCTCAGACATATCCTGCAAACTTAAACTGTTGCCATGAATGCTCAGACAGGTTCTAGGTGCCAATGTTCAGAGGGGCTTGGAAGATGACAGTGTCACAATCTAACCTCCAGCATATTAATTACTAGGATAGCTGAGGGACTGTCACAAGGAAGTAATTGTGGCTCTGAGGACCACAAGTCTACTGTCCTCTCTCAGGATGACAGGATTCATAAAATCACCCTGCTCCTCCATCAGTGTCCTCCCTGTTGCCTGTTAGCCAACCAACACAAACTGCTGTCATTAGCTACATGTCGGTGCAGTCTGAAGCCCAGCCTTCAAGGACCACATCTTCTTGAGATCATTTCTTAAGGCCATCTGCAGTCTTCTTCACTGAAATTCAGGAGCCTTACACCAACCACACTGCCGTAACTATGGAGGACTGCATAGGGGCACTGGGACAGACAAAGGATCTAGAAAGACAGGCACTATGGGAATGTGCAAAAATGAATAGTTGACAGCTGAATGATGCTTAGCAAGAAGTGATGTTTACATTTGGTTCAGAATGTTGATCTTGACTTGGCTCTCATTTCATCACATTAGTCAAGAAGACGTGATAGCCAGTACAGAAGGCAGCTGAGAATGGAATGGGGATTTGGTAATGTTGCAGCAAAGAGAATGAATACAAAAGGAGTGAAGTTATGCTGCAGTTACATGGGTCACTAGTGAGATCTCATCTGGAGTACCAGGCATAGCATTGGTTTCCTTATTTAAGGAAGCATGTTAAAGAATTACAAGTAGTTCAGAGAAGGTTTACAAGACCTGGAATGGATGGAATGTCTTACGAAGAAAGATTGGAAAAGCTAAACTTGTATCTGCTGGAGTTTAGAAAAGTGAAAGGGGACTTGATTAAGGCACATTGGTAGGAGTTGAGGATGCTTCCTCTGAGGGAGAATCTAAAATCATATGGTCACAGTTAAAACATAAGGGGTCAACCATTTAAGGCAGAGATGAAACAAAACATTTTATCTCAGAGGGTTGCAAATCTTTGAAACTCTTGTCTTCAAAGGGTGGTGGAAGCAGGGTCTTTGAATATTTCTGAGGCAGAGGAAGATAGATACTTGATAAGCAAGATAATGAAAGGTTACAGTGGGTAGGCGAGAATGTGTAGTTGACGCTACAATCAAATCAACCATGATCTTATGAAATAGTGGCGCAAGCTTGAGGGGTCAAATGGCCTACCCCTGTCCTAATTTGTCTGTTTGTGTCTGCATGTCGGGTTAGGAAGTTGTGGGCATGCTATGTTGGTACTGGAAGCGTGGCAACACTTGCGGGCTGCCGCCAGAACACTCTGCGCAGAAGATGTGTTTCGATGTACATATAACTAATAAAGGTATCTTATCTTATCTTTTAAACTCTCTGTCCTCTGTCTCATTCTCTTTATCAATACTTAAACTGTTATTTTATCCCATGGCCTTGACAGTTTCCTTTAAATCTATAATCTTTCACTCACCTGAACCCTTCTCAATTCTCTACAAGACTGGACTCTGCCCCATTTAAGTGGAGCCAGTCCCAAAGAGGCCTTTTCCCCCAATAGTAATGTCAACACACAAGGAGCCAAAACCTTTCTCCATACACCATTCTCTGAACCATGCATTTCACTCTCTGTCCTTTCAAACCTATTCCAAATTTCATATGGCTCAGGCAACTGTTCAAAGATTACAACCCTTGAGGTTCTACATTTATTTTGGTTCCTGACTTCACAAAGTCTCTCAGAAACACCTCTTCTCTACTGTTACCAATGTCATTGATTCCAATATGGACCACAATAACTTGGATCTTTCCCAACCCAGCCCAAGTCCTTTCCCAATCCTGAGGAGATATCCTAAACGAGGCAGGCAACTCAGGTAACTGGGACTCTGAATCACATCTGCATTAAACAGTATTTATCCCTTTAACTATACTATTTCCTACCACTACCATCTTTACATTCTGACGGTGCTGTGTTCATGTTGCCTATCCTCCCTACAGTCTTTGATCACTTATTGGACAAGATCTGAAGCTCATGCATCACCACATCTAGCATCCTTCAGTCCCAACCACTGCCCAAATCCAGGTTACTGTCTTGCTTTGACTGTCTCCTGGATCAAACTCTCCCTCTGGCTGAAGCTCCGTGCTAATTGCAATTTTAGCTCCAAATCAACAGCTCTGAGCTGAATTTTCTCAGGATGGAAATATTTTCTGCGGATGCTTTTGCAGGAATCTCACAGGTCTCTCCACATGCTGCAGCTGCAATTCAGCACCTGCTCTCCCATCCTTTCCAAACTTTGTTTCAACTCTTCAATTAGATGAGGTTTCTTTTCACTTGATGTTTAGTTTGATTTTAGTTAATTGGTTTATCATTTAAAAATTAATTCATATATATTACATATGAATACCTTTTAATTTGTTTTGTTTTTGAAAACCAGCATGAAACAAACCTTAAATACTGCCTGAAGCTAACATGAACCAGCTTGTGTTGGGGGCACAAGGTAATATTGCCTTCTTCCTTCCCACTGAATTCCTATGCTGATCAAATTCCTAACTTAGCTATTCAGTTGCATTCTGTTTAATTTCCCTGTGTGCAATCATTTCTTCACTCCATTCAACCCCACTAGGATAAACCATATGGTGCCCAGAATGTGACGTGAGTGTTGTCAATGGCACTCTGTTCCATTCTGGAAGCCTGCAATCCTGACAAAGTCCTGTGTCTGCTTCACCTGCTGTTTTCTGGCAAAGGAAAGTGGGATGACTTCAGTTGTACTGGAGTGGAGAGCGTCTGTGACCACCCTAGAGTAACAGTGTGCTATGACCTGGGAGGTGTTGCTGATGTCCCATCTTGCAGCCTGGAAAGAGATGAAAGCACAAAATTGGATGACCACCTTTATCTCAACAGCCATAGCAAAGGACTTCTGCCTCTAACCTGCAGTGACAGTTGTGGCGAGAGCATGTGATATTCTCACTGACTTCCTCACTGACTTGGTGTCACCTCATGATTTTTTTTTCTCTCACTAAGATGAGCTCCCCGAAAACCCTTGGCGGATCACGATTCCTGCTGAGGGCCCTTCTGTTCCAGCTCTCCTCCCAATTCCAGCAGGTTACTTTACTTTGCATGTCCTCTCCATTTTCCTCATATCGTGCTTGGTGAATGGTAACCAAAGCACTCGTATCTGGGAGAAACTAGGTTACTTAAGCCTGAAACTGAAGGCAATATCGATATTTCTGCCTCATCCCTACCAATGGACATCACAGTGCTGAATAAAGTATAGCAACACCAAACCTCAGCTGACTCTGCCCAACATTCTATACAAATTAATCAGCAACAAACCTAAAAGTAATTGATGATCTCTCTGAATAGCTCAAGGGAAAGACCTCTCCAATTGCTAACACCAGGATCCACCTTGCAATTTCGACACCCCGAACGAGCTGTCTTGTTGAGGTCATGCTTGGCAGCACTGGTTGGTACCTAAGTCTGCCTACTTTATATATTCTCCACATGCATCTCTGCACACAGACCAGCTCCTTTGCCAATATGCCTACCCACACCAGCACCTTGTCCACACAGTTCTTTTGCAGACAAAGCCTGCCCACACCTTCTCTCCTTCTGGAATCATTGTATTAGATGGGATAGACTAAGACGAGATCTGGAAGCTCAAAACTGGGCATCCATGAGGCGCTTTGGACTCCCAGAAGCAGCAGAAATGTACATCATCACAACGTGTAACTTCATGTCCCTCCATATGACTCACCCTACCATTAAAATCAAGCCAGAGGATCAACCCTGGTTTAATGAGGAGAGCAGAAGAACATGCCAGGAGCACCACCAGGGATGTCTAACAATGAGGTGCCAACCTAGTGAAGCTGCAAAATAGGATTACTTGCATGCTTAAGTGCAAAAGCAACTTGTAATGGACAGAGGTAAACTATCTCAAAACCAATGGTCAGGTCAGTACTCCGCAGCCATGCCACGTCTGGACATGAGTGGTAGTGAACAATTAAGCAGCTTACAGGAGCAAGAGACTCCAAATCATCACCATCATCACCCAAGCGAAGTCCAGAATGTGATTGCTAAAGGCAAGGCCAAAGCATTTGTAACCATGTTCAGCTAGAAGTGCCGAACGGATGATTCATTGTGGCTTAGACAAGTTTTTCACTGTACCTCGGTACAAGTGACAATAATAAAGCAATACCAATACCATCAGAAAAGTCAGTCTCCAGCTAATTCAATTCACTCTATATCAAGAGGCTGAGAGCACTGGACTTAGCAGAGACTGTGGGATCACACCACATCCCAGATGTTGTACTGAAAACTTACACACCAAGAACTGGCTGGACCTCTCATTAAGTTGTTCCAGTACAATTACAACACTGGCATCTACCTAACAATGTGGAAGATTGCCCCTTGTATATCATGTGAATTAATGTCCATTCAGTCTACTCTCAATCATCATCAAAGTGATAGAAGGAGTCATCAACCATGTGATCAAGTAGCACTTAGTCACCATTAAACCTATTGATATGGCCAGTTTGGCTTTCACCCAGTTTTACCCTGTCAGAGGCATCCACCCACCGCCCAACCCTCACTGCAGCTTAATGAGCTTTTGTTGCCTTCTTCCCAGTTCTGCTGAAGGGTCTTTGACCTGAAATGCTAACTCTGTTTCTCTTCCCACAAATGCAGCCTGACCTGCTGAGCATTTTCAGCATTTTCTGTTTTTATCTTAGATTTCCAGCATCCAGTTTTTTTTTTAATTTTCATTTATTTGTTGAATTCACTGCCACTTTACTTGCAGGAAGAACTTCAACTCTGCTCTCCAACAGGATTTCCATCTGTCTTTCTTACCTTGCTCACCCTCAGTGGTGTCTCTGGTCTTTGATAAGGTATTGACCAAAACCTACTTCCACAGCCACATCTCTTCCCTGATCAAACGTCTCCAGTTTATAAACCCATGGTCACCCCAATTTTACACTAACAGTGACATTCCCCCTCCCCCACCTTCCCTGCAGCTCAACAAGCTTCTCTTCTCTCTTTCCCAGTTCTGATAATGGGTCTTCAACCTGAAACATTAACCCTGTTTCTCTTCCCAAAAATACAGCCTGCCTTAATGAGTATTTCCAGCATTTTCTGGTTCTGTTTTGGATTTCACCAGGTCTATTTAAGTCCAGACCTCATTACAGCTTGGTCCAAACAGGTACTCCATGAAGAGCTGAATTGCACAGATAAGGCAAAAGTGATTGCCCTTGACATCAAGGGGTCATGGTGAAACTGAAGTCAATGTGTATAAAGGGAAAATGCTTCAATGGTTAGAGTCACAAAGGAAGATATCTGTAGTTATTGGACATCTATCATCCCAACCTCAGGGCATCACTGCAGGAGTTCCTCAGAGCAGTCAGCGGTCTAAACATTTTTTTGCTGTTTCACCAATGATCTTTCTTCCTTCATAAAGTTGGAGGTGGAGATGTTCACTGATATAGCACAATGTTCAATTCTATTCACAAGTGCTCTTCAAATGAATCAGTCTACATCTGCATGCAAGAGGAACAAAGGACTGCAGATGCTGGAATCTAGATGAAAAACACAATGATGCTGGAGGAACTCAGCAGGCCAGGCTGCATCTGCAGAGAAAAGCAGGCAGTCAACATTTCAGTCAGGACCCTTCTTCGGCGGGGGTAAGTCCTGAAGAAGGGTCCTGACCCGAAACGTTGACCACCTGTTTATCTTTACTGGTGCTGCCTGGCCTGCTGATTTCCTCCAGCATCATCGTGGTTTACATTTGCATGCAGCAAGACCTAGATAACATCCAGGCATGGGCGGGTAAGTGACTTGTAACAATCACACAACAAAGTGCAAGGCAATGACCATCTCCATCAAGAAGGTCTAACCACCCACCCCTTGACAATCAATGGCAGTGACATCTTCAAGTACCCACCATTAACATCTTGGAATCACCATTGACCAGAAACTTAACTGGGCCAGCCACAAAAACGCAGTGGCTGCAAATGAAGCCGAGCATCATTCAGCAACTGATTCAGCTCCTGACATCTCAATGCTTTTCCACCATCTAGAAGGCGTAAATCAGGAGCATGGTGGAATACCTCTCTACTTGTGTGGATGAGTGCAGCACCAACAATACTTAGGAAGCTTGACAACCAGTTTGATTGGTGAGCCTTCCACAATCTTAAACACACAATGCATGATGAGTGTAGTGCATATCATCTACAAAATGCACTGCAGTTCTTCATCTATGGTTCTCTGACAGCACTCTTATCACTAGGGCAACTGGTGCATGGGAGGACGACCACCTGCCTGTTCCCCTCCAGGTCACACATTAAAAATCCACTGTCACTGGATCTAATACTTAAAAGAGCCTGCACAATAAGACTGTGGGTGTACCTTCACCAGTAGGACAGCTGTGGTGCAAGGAGGCAGCTGTCCAACACTACAAAAGGGCAAATGTGGATGGGCAATAAATGCTACTATTGCCAGATCCCAAAAAATGAATAAGTAAAAAGAAAAATGGTACACATCATGACTCTCCCTACAAATGTGCACAACATCGAATATTACATTGGAAACAGATCAGTACCCATCATACACTAACACCGGTTCCCACACAGTCAAATTTTGAGGCTAATAGCTTCTAACAGCAATTTTCTTTCGCTTTCAGTGATACTAGGTGCTTATGCTAAAAAGAAATGAAAAGAACTGTGTCTGCATCAATATAAGCACCAGGTCTGTACAAATTTCCTCGGCAATAAAATATTTGAACCATTGAAACTTGATCACCAACATGTGTATATATGTATATAGGGCCAGAAACCACAGTCAGCAGTGAGTCACTCTCATTCATTGCTGACTCTCAAACTTACCTGGAGCATTCTGCTTAACTGTAACCTACAGATGAATACTAGGATGGAACCCTCATGACGAAGCCTTGCGTGGCCATAGTGCATTCCATGGGATCTTGTTGACGTTGGCGAGTGTGGGGCAGAAGAAATCCCACCCAAAATAAAGGAATAA
Organism: Pristis pectinata; assembly: GCF_009764475.1. Taxonomy (NCBI): domain Eukaryota; kingdom Metazoa; phylum Chordata; class Chondrichthyes; order Rhinopristiformes; family Pristidae; genus Pristis; species Pristis pectinata. The sequence continues at coordinate 34,493,541 of NC_067417.1, read as the reverse complement.
AACTGGCAGCCAACTGAACCTGACTTTGCTGTAACTGTCAAAGCCGCCAAATAATTGAAATAGGATAGAACCTCAAGGAGAACGTTAGAATAAAGAAACAATAATGTTCAAAAGGCATTTAAATGTTTCTGAACATTTCAATTATTTATAAATATTCAAATATCATTGAAATAATTATTTTTAAATGAACTTAAAAAGATTAGAAACCAAAAAATATATAAAATATTTAATAACATACAAAAAAAAGGAATCTAAATTGACTAATACTTACTATGCACTCCTGTTACAGTCTTCCTTCTTCATTGAAAGTGATGGTGAAGTAATCCCTTGGACACAGTCCAAACAGTGCAGGATGCTCTATCAATTCCACGCCTTAAATAATGAAGAATCTCTGCAACTTTTCCTTCCTGTGCTGGACTCCACAAGGAACACAACTTTGAAGAGCAAATGGAAAACTGTAAACTTCGAGACTTACTTATACAAAATCCTAACTTTGCTAACAATTACACAAGAAAATGTCAATAACTTCAGTGATATTTCCATATGAATTTTGGGCCACATTATTGCTTTTCTGATTCTGTACATATTTCTTCATTAAATGTGGAGCACAGTTGGGTTACAACCCAACCATGAAGCTAAATGTTTCACTATTGGCTTATAGTTAGATTCAAGCAACGTGCAGTGGGTTTGCGAAAATCTCAAAAGGAAGAATTTGATTTATTTAGTTTTCAAGGGTTAGTTCATGCATGCAACTTCAGTAACAGAACCAAATTAATATTGGGGCATGCTTGTTATTTGGCACCGAAAATTGTGAATTATGATTTAAAGGAATGGAGATAACTCAAGGAGAATACTAGAATAAAGAAACAATTACATTCAGAAGGCATTTAAAGCCATTGTCAAGACTAATAGAGTGGAGAACTAAGAAGCATTAGCGCTAGAGCACTGCACAGTGGCACATCGAATAAACCTGGGTTCTATCCTGATCTCTGTAATGTGTGGACTTTACACATTCTTCCTTTGACTGTGTAGGTTTCCTTGGAGCGCTCTGGTTTCCTCTTGCAATTTGGTAGATTAATTGTCCACTATAAATTTTTCTTAGTGTTTCGGTGAGTGGTAGAATCTGGGGAAAGTTGATGGGAATGTGGGGGAATAAAACGGAATTGGTACCGGATTAATGTAAACTGACTTGACAGTCAGCACTGACTCAGTGGGCCATAGAGACTGGTTCCATGCTGTATGACTCTAGGTATCCTTGGGCAGCACCTTTCACACCCACAACCTCTACCAACTAGAAGAACAAGAGCAGCAAAAGTAAGGAACACCACCACCTAGAACCTTCCCTCCAAGCCACATACCAATCGAACTTGGAAATATATCGGCATTCCTTCACTCTCACCGGGTCAAAATCCTGGGACTGACTCTCCAAGAGCATTGTGGGTATACCTATCTCGAGGACGGCAGCAGTTCAAGAAGGCAGCTCACCACCACCTTCTCAAGGGCAATTTGGGATGGGCAATTAAATGCCTGGCTCAGCCTGTGAAGCCCACAACCCTTGAATAAATTAAAAGAAACTCTACACCTGATTTTGTATTTAATGCAAAGTTGGGCTTGTATGAGGTGTGTGAGAACAGCATTATCTCCTATATTCCCACCTTACAGCACATTTACAAGGTGGAGCAGCCAAATTTTTGCTCCCTGCTAGTCATCTCTGTCTTTTACCCTGCCAGTCCTCTGCTGCATAATAGTTGCAGGGGTCCTTGCAGCAGATGGTACGATTCTACATCTGGCTATCACTTCCTCCAAACCCTGCCAAGGAGGTGTGCCAGAGCGTGCAGATATGTTAGGTGACCTCTTTTGTGCAATGCTTGATGGCACTGAATGCCTGCAGTGGAGAGTATTCCCTTTAGACTCTCAAAAATGAATGTGTATTTTTAAAAAAAACCTTCCTCTCACTCCCTTTTGGCTGCCAGCATCAAGGGCAACATTTCAGTCTTTCCTGCCAAGGCCCTTTGCATTGCCTAAATAAAACACAAAGAGGAAAATGAAGCAGTGAAGATGACTCTCTTGTAAGACAATCCATCTAATTTTGCTTCCATTTAAGATAATGGGGAATAAGTCTGGCAGAGCTCCACAAGGAGCTTATGATTTGCCTGATTTATCTCCTTCTCTGTGTCTTGTTCGGGCACTGAAAATTTACTCCCCTGAACATTCTGAAGAAACGCAACTGCAAGTAAACTCTAATCCACAGAAGATTTTTCAAAATTAACAAATCACCTAAATTGGGTGAAATCTTTTTAAGTCTGTTACAAATTGTTTTGCATTTTAGACTTCATTGACAGTGCATCACTGTTGAGTTCATGGATTTTTCTCTATGGCTGATACACAGCTGACTACCAGATAGAACTGTAGGCAGATTTCATCTTGCTCTTTCCTCACCCAAATGAAAGACCTCAGGTCAAAAGTTTTCTCCATTTGATCCATCCAACTGAAGATATCTGCTGAAGAGTTCAAAGTTTGCACATCATTTGAAATCAGGGAATTAAATATTGGCCCTTACATTGCAATTTTAATGTCCTTCATCTCCAGAGCTACTGAGCTACCGAAGGACTTTGGCAGATTATAGTTAACATCATTGCTCTGCAGAAATTATTATTGATAGAAACAAGAATTAAATAAAATTAGAATTTTGTGCAAACCAAAATGGAAATTCTAACAATTATTTGCTATTCTTAGTTACTTGGTTATTTAAATTTTGAACATGGATCTGCAAGTTGTTACACTGGGGCTGGAAATATTGTAATGCTTTAGGTGAAAAGTGGGAACAGACCCAAAGACCATGGTGGTGATGCTTTGGCAGTGTAGTACTGTCAAAAGAATTTTAACCTAACATCTACATTCATCAATGTGATTAAGAAAAGCTTGGATATGCATCAGTCAATGCGTTGCACCTTCAATGAGTTTTTAAAGAGTCCATGATTATGCACATATACTACATGTTGGAGGCTCAAAGTTACAGATTATCTATGAGAATTAATCTGTCTGATGAAATTAAACATACTGTCATTGCAAACTACAATAATGACTACAATGCTATAACAAAATGCTTTGCAGGTACAAAATTCTCCATCTCATCTCTTGTTTACTTTCCCCTCAACTGATCATATACAGGGATGATGTCAACCATGGAGTCTTGAGAGACGATATAAGTGGTTTCCAAGAAAAAGAACACCACAAGATTTTGCTAAATGTTCATCAAACTTAGGTTTACATCACAAATAATTCACTTGCTAGTAATGTTTAAACTGGAACAATCATCAGCAAAAACTGACAATTGGTCATTAATTATTTTGTATTTGTGGGGCCTTGCTGTGTGCAAATTAACTACTATATTTGCTTATCTCACTTAGTCTCTGCAATTAAAAATATAGAGTTGGGTGTTCTGAGGATATGATAAAGTGCTGAATAAAAACAAATTTGTTCACATATTCTGCTGTCTAATAACTGCATATCTCACAAAGGTGAATTCAGAGATCTCATGATCCCAGAAATTGAGGTGCATTCGGAGAGAATCTGGTCCTACTACTTTCGGAAAATCCCTGGGAAGAATGGAAAAAGTGTGGGTGCATAGGGGGTCAGGTTCTGCAAAGGGGGTGGAGGGAATATTAGAGTCTCATTGCCTTGGGGAGGAGTTAGTTCCTGAAGGATGAGGTTCAAACTATCCAGTCCAAACCTCTCACTGCATGCTTGGCCATCGGTCATTACCCAAATTCCAATTTTTTTCTCAAGTGGTCTTTGAGACAAATAGCAGGAAAGGACACAGAACAAAGGAGCACAATGATACATGAAGAGAGAAAGGTGATTTGTTGCTCTGTGGCAGGACAAGGTGTGAATTGGGGACATGCATTTAAGGTGAGGAGGGGTGGAATTTAAAAAAGATGTGCAGGTCAAGTTTTTTTTTTACACAGGGAGTGGTAGGTTCCTGGAACAGGCTGCCAGGGGTAGTGATGGAAGTCAATATGATAGAAGCGTGGCTTTTCGATAATCACATGAATATGCAGAGAATCGAGGGATATGGATCATATACAGGCAGAAGAGAGTTAGGTTAATTTGGCATCGTGTTCAGCACGGACATTGTGTGCTGAAGGGCCTGTTCCTGTGCTGTACTATTTTATGTTCTATGTTCTACGTATTTCCATCACCTTCCACTAAGGCAGACCAAGGCAATACTGTGTATTGTCTGGAGAAATGTCCTCAGAGTCCTGGGTGAAGTGGACAGCTGGACATCCAGCAGGACAGTTGAGTTCAGTTACCTATCATAGTTATAGGGCATGACTATGGACTGGCAATCATGGGGATGGACTGGAACGAATCATCCAGATTGTGTTTTTGAAAGGATCATAGCACTGGGCTACAAACTCTTGCAAATAATGGTTACAGACTGCAGCCTGAACATGCTAACTGCAGGAAACATTGAGTCAATGTCTAAAACAAAAGTACCCAAGGATCAAACACCGCCTGAAAAGTTCTCAATGAAGGGAAGGTGTATTCCAGGATTTATAGGAAATATAGCCAACAACTTAATATCTTTGGAAGAAGAAAAATATTAACTCAGCAATGAGCCCAAGCAAACTGCTATGCTATTAGCTGAAGCTAGGAAGTTCTTAAGACAAATCTGAACTATCTCCTAAAGTAGCAGAGCAGTCATCAGCTGAATGGAAAGATTCAGGTAAATGTTTCCAACAATGTGGGATGGTAAAAGGGCAAGGTGGTGGTTCAGAGGGGAAAGTCAAAATGAAATCCCTGCAGTTGGGAGAGGTAATGAAGGAGAAGAAACCATTGAAGAAGAAGTTTCAAGCTGCCCTAATAACCAGCTGCCCTAATAACTGATGAAAGTGCACAGCAGGGAGGTCAACCCAGGGAAAGGCTACAGAACATTTCTTCAAAGTGATGCTGGCTGATTTCAAGGAAGTCTTCAAAGGTGCCATAGCTATTAGAATACCGGCCTCTCTGGCTGCCTTAGACATCAGGATTTTGCACTTATCATATTTGGAAATGAAGCAGTGGCAACATCAGCCTTCTGAGCAGAGGCAGGTACAGAACTGGAAGGTCAGCCCATGTTTATGCATGTTATGGACTGTATACTTAAAGTGAATGACACACAAACACCATAAGACTTTAGGGCTCTATTGCAGATGAAGCAATTAATTGTGGCACTGAAACAATCAATGAAGATGGTTATATTAAAGGATCATTGATCAAGGCATTGGTGGAGGGCGATGGGAAACTTGCTGAACCAGGGCCACTCAGATGGATGCTTGAGTAGCACAGGCTGAAGCCACATGAAAAGTAATCAAAACACACCAGTAATCTTGAGGTGGAAGCAGATCAAGATTGCTGCGGTGTGTGAACATAGATATAATGATGAAGACCTGGATAGATCAGAAAGAGAGAGAAAGGGGCAGAGGTGGAGCAGGTTACCTGAAACTGGAGAATCTAATGTTCATGTCGTTGGGTTGTAGACTTCCAAGAGGAATATGAGATGCTGTTTCTCTAGTTTGCATTTGGCCTCACCCACCCAGGACCTCCTACACACACACTACCACATCCACCATTTTCCCCACTAAGACCCCATCACCCAATTTCTCCTCCCCCACCTACTCCATCACCCACACAGTCCTCCCACTGGGTCCCCTCCCCTCACTGTTCCTATCTGCCCACCCCACCACCCTTATATGATTCCATGCTCCCTGCTCTATCAGATTCAGTCATATGCAACCCTTTGCCTCCTCTCAGCCACTCTCACTATTTCCACCCTTCCCTCCCCCAACTGCCAATCACCCTTCCTCACCTGGATCCCCCTATCACTTGCCAGCTGTTGCCACACCCCTCCCCCTCCCCCTCCCCCTTTTCTATTGGCTATCTCTCCTCCACTCTCAGTCCAGAAGAAGGGTTTTGACCCAAAATGTCGACTGTCCATTTCCATCTATGATGTTGTCTGACCTGCTAAGTTCCTCCAGCAGTTTGGTTTTTTTTGCCACAAAATAAGCAGTTTCATTCATGATCTGGGCAATGGAAGACCAAGCCCAGGGTGATTATTGATCATAAGTCCTTTTGGTCTGCTGTAATCCCAGCACAGCAGGACTGCAGGGGGTGTCATCTGGTGGAAGCAGAACCCAAGATATAGGCCTCAAAAGGGAAAGCAATAAGTACATAGCAAAGGCTAAAAAGGTAAGGAAGGACAGAGCATAATTTTGGAATTAGAAGAGAAGGAAAGTCAAGATGCAAGACAACATGAAAACAAAGGCCAGATAACAGAGAGTGCTAAAAAGCAACCAAAGTAGAAATTGTTACTACTGCATTCAAGGTATTTAATAGTGCTCCAAATACATTGTATAATTTTACTTGTAATCATTAATTAGTAACAAGACATCATGATAAAGTTTGTGTAAACTGTGAAGACCATGCAGTATTAAAAATTATAGAGATGATTATATTGATGCAACAACTATAAAGAAGGTTCCCAGATCAAATGAGCATGGGGCCAACATGGACAGGTGATTTATTGAAATCATTAATGTCTGAAGAAGACACTTCAGGGGTGTGTAGCATTGTTCATAGTGAAAAATCTTGAAAGACAAAGAAAATGAGTAAAGTTCTGCTTTGTTAAATGTATATTATGCATATAGATCTCTGTGAATAATTAACTGTTTCATTTGTATATGTAAGTAACCATCTGTCTGTAGATAGCTGATGGTTTGCATGGGTTAATTGATTCTTTTTAAAGGAGAGGTAGTGATGTATATACGAGTGTGAATGTATCTTTAAGGACTGAGTGTACATGTGATATGACCTGAATACATTGTTTCACCAGATACTGCTGCTTAGTTTGAGAATGGTCGCTTTCAATAAAGAATCTTCTGTTGTTAGTTTTGCTAGTAGAGTCATAGAATCATAGACTTGTAGAACACAAAATGGGGCCTTCAGCCCACTACATCCACATCGGCCTTTTTGCCCATCTACACTAATCCCATTTGCCCGCATTAGGGCCGTATCCTTCTATGCATTGCCAGTTTAAGTGTCTGCCTAAATGGCTCTTAAGCGTAATAGTTGTATCTGATCCCACCTCCTCCTCTGGCAGTGCATTCCAGATATCAACCAATTTTACCCCTAAGATCCCCTGTCACCTTAAAACTTTTGATACTTTGGTACTTGCAACAACATGAACTCACAGAGACTACAGATTCCAAACAGAATTTGAAAGATCAGTATTCAATGTTCAGTTTGCCATTTATCCAAAGGGAAGCCTTCAGACTGAAAAAGGGAAATTCAGTTCCCTTTAGATCTTGTTGTCAACGAGATTTATCGGGACTGATTAGCATTTGATGTATTCTTATTTAAAGTAAGTTTTCCATTCTGAAGTAAGTTTAGTTAAATTCTACATCTTGGCATTGAAAGGCCCATTAACAGTAGTAGCACTAAAATTCATTATGTTTGTAGAAAATACCCAATCTCCATCTGTTTCTCAATCACAGCTTAACATCAGTGACACCACCAAATGTTTTTCTGTAAGCTCCCTTGCTCTACATCTTCTGGAATTTCCATTATATTAAAACCAGAACAGAACAAATTCCACTTGGCTCTGTTCTTTATCCTAGTTCATTGTGCATCTTTAGTCAAATCTGAGGTAGTCAAACTGGAGCCACATAGCCAGTTTTGGCTCCAAGTAAAATGTTCATTGGCTCCTTCACCCAAAGTCAGGATTGCTGAATTGGCTTCAACTCAGCAAAGTATGTTCCTTAATGCCAAACTCTTCGGTGCAGGCTTGTAGCCTGAATTTATATAAATTTCTCTCATCTCTCACACTTTCTCTCTTTCTTGTGACAAGCTCTGAGAGGAATATCCTGATTGACAGCAAAGCAGCCAATGACCCATGGCACTGACATATCCATCAAATTCTGACTAGACAGCCAGTTCATTTGATCACTAGGAAAATGGCTGGAAGCTGAGCACGAAATAACTTCAGTTTAATCACATTTAATTCAGAGTTATTTTGTTTTAATTATTTTGATATTTTTTTCTGATAATTCCACATAGCATCATAAATATAGCTAAAGTGGAAGAATCAGGCCAGATGATTTATTCAGAAGGTTCTCTTGGTTAATTGTCCACTTTAGCTATATTTATGATGCTATGTGGAATTATCAGAAAAAAATATCAAAATAATTAAAACAAAATAACTCTGAATTAAATGTGATTAAACTGAAGAATATAGACAAAAATAGGCTGTGTTACAGAAACGTTGCAAAATCCATGTAAATGCATTAAGGAATTAACCTAATGAATAGTGCTATTTAAAATGACATGATGATTTTAATAAGAGGATACTCCAGATGAACATTGGTGCTTTTACCCATTAAGCAAATAAATACAGCTGTGGTGTCTTGCTGAGCACATTAATATGATTAAATGTTTTATAATCTAAGGAGAGCATATTAAAAGTGCAATGTCCCTTAATTTGTTTTATCTAATTAGAAGCTGAAGTAGGATACCTGTGGAAAATATAGACCATCCTCTGAAATCTGGAGCAGCAGAGGTCAACACCTTAGTTAAGTAATCCATTATCTTCATACAGAAAAAAAAAAGCTTTTTTGGTGACTTAACAAACTTGTAGCCAAGACATCCAACCAACAGGATCATCAGCTTAATCTCTGGTCTGTTGGACTCAGCTATGATGAAGGAATGAATGCTGACATAGGTGTCTCTAGGGCCATGTAGTGCTTCCATCTGTGATCACTATTCAGATGGATTAGTTCATGGGGTATGATCACTCCATAACCCTCAAACAAGAGTAGAACCTATTTCTGATTAGAAAGGACATCAGTCCTTGGAATTTGATCATGTAGCCTATGTTTTTGTATGTGCCGTGGGACTGAATAGAGCATGGTTAGGATCGGTCATATCAAGTATTTTGGTCACTATGTTTTAGGAAGAACCAAAAAGATTTGGAGAGGGTGTTCACTAGAATGACTCCAGGAACAAGGGCCTTATGTTATGGAGAAAGGCTGGAAAAACTGGAAATGTTCCACTTAAAGTAAAAATCTGTTGAGAGAAACAGAGTTAAAAATGTTCAAAATGTCAGGACAGAGTGAAACTGCTCCCATTGGTGGAAAAGTCGAAAACCAAAGGGCATAGAGGTAAGGTGTATGGCAAAAGAATCAAAGGTGATGTGAGGAAACAACTTCTTTAAATACAATGAAGAATCTGGAGAATATTGTCTGAAAGGGTGGTGGAGGCAGGTTCAATCTGATCTTCAAAAGGGAATTGGGTCAATATTTGGAAAGAGAAAACATTTACAGGGCTATAGAGTTGGACCATAGGAGTGGGACTGGCTATATCTCTCTTACAGAGAGCTAGCATGGACTAGGATGGGACAAATTGCCTTCCTCTGTTGTTACCATTCTGTACCTCTGTCTTTGATAGGAAACGTTTCACAGAAAACATCAATGAGGGCTCAGCTCAGATGCAATGACAATTCTGGACATTGTTCAGGTAAGACCTCTCTATCATTTGGGAATATCAGCAATGGGTCATAAATGGAGAAAGTGTCCCCAGTGCTTCAGTTCTCACTTTGCACTGTTTTCTGAAGCAGCATCGAAACAGCAAGATGGCTGTTCCTTTGTCTATCTCAGTACTCTTCACAGCAGTTCACTCCGAGTTTTCCCACAACTTCCAGCAGCAGTTCCAGTTGAAAATCACTGCACTGAAAACTCCAGGAGTCATGAGAAATATTGCAGGTAAATTTACAATTTGTGCATGTATCTTGAAATGTCAGAATCATTTAAACTATCATGGATCACACTACCTACATATCTGCATGAAAATCATTCATCACTGGTGCCAGGCACACCGCCACCGGGTCCACATGCAGCACAGTTTTACCAAGGATGTGGCCTGGATGATGGCTATACACTTAGTGATGCAAATTTCTAAGCCATCATTTCTTAGAAAATACAGAGAATTCAGGATCAAAGTCATCTTCTGCAACAGTTTTGATGGCCTACCTGTGACTAGAAGCAATTTCACCAAATTTTATTTTCTTTAATTGCCTGTATTTTCATTCCTTTTTCACCCTGTCCAGGTTTACACGTTTTGGGTGGGATTCTATATATTGGCATATATAAGGATTGGAATTTTTCAGGACAGACTAGTGTTTCTTTACATATCCATCATTTTTGTATATTCAAATTCAAGGGAGGAAGAGGAAGAAATTGGTGAGGAAAATCAACTTTTTTCAATTGCTTATGATTTTTCAGAGATAGCAATATTTAGATTGATATTACAAATAAAAGAAAAAATTATGGGCCACTGTAGTTTTGATACACGAGGCAAGATTATAGCAGTACAGAAGCTGCTGGATCATTCACTGCAGCCAACAATTAATGGCTGAAATGAACTATTTCACATTTGGCTTAGGTAAATATTTATGCTCTGTCTTTTGTCTTTTGACAGTTAAGAATCTTGAATGTGCTTTTAGTACATGCTAAGTTTTTTTTCTGCCCTGTATTTTCTTGGTGATAGGAATTTGGAAAAGGTCCTTAAAATGTAAGTGTTTTGTTCTTTGTCTTTCCACTTTCCTTCTCAGAATCCAATTCTTTAATCCAAGTGTCTAAAACTGGAATTAGTGACAGTTGATGACCAACTGGAAACATTACTCAGCCCTAGATTAATATGATGTAAAACAGACTTAATAAAATAGAACGAGTAGGAAGCAGTCTGCCATTTTACACTTTTGATGATTGCATTATGATATAAAACAGAATAATAACTCAGCTTTATAATGTTGAAAGCTAATCACTTGCATCAATGAAAGCAATATTTTGCTGCTCACATTAGGAAATGCAGTTTGAAATTATAGAATCATTGAGCATGTTCTTTTAAGTTCCTTTTATTTTTCAGTCACTGTTTTAAAACTGCTGTCTCTCTCTTCCCAGGTCTTCTCCAACAGACACCAGGTGGACCAGCACTGCTGGAATAAGAGAACAAGAACATGGCCTGGTACAACGTACCTGCCAATACTTTGCAAACAGACGCATGACTGGACATATGGCACTCAAAGATACAAAGCTGATTTTTGTCTATATATCCGGGAGATTATCTTTTCTGAGAATATTAAATAAGAACAGAAAATGCTGGAAACACTCAGAAGATCATGAAGCATCTATGGAAAGAGAAACAGCTGATGTTTCAGTCCAAGACACTTCATCAGGACCTTGAGCCTGAAATGTTAAGTGTTTCTCTTTCCACAGATGCTGCCTGACCTGTGGAATGTTTCCAGAATTTTCGGTCTCTATTTCAGATTTCAAGCATCTACAGATTTTGATTTTCTGGGAATATTATTTTTTGGCTGTAGATGCTGAAATCTGGAGCAAAAAACAAACTACTGGAGGAACTCATTGGGCTGAGCAGCATCTGTGGGCGATCCTGATGCATGATCTCGACCCAAAACGTTGACAATTCCTTTTTCTCCTCAGATGCTGCTTGACCTGCTGAGTTCCTCCAGCAGTTTGTTTATTGCTTGAGGGGGATATAATTGGTAGGGAGAGACTGTGGTGTGCTTAACATTATTTTTATTAAGTTATAGGAAGAGTAATATGTTTTTCACTATGAAAGACTATAAACTTAAGATTATTAATTTCATATTGAGAACAGAATATGGATGTTAATGATAGCAGTATAAAACAAATTGTTCCACAAAAAAGAGAAAGAAAGGAGTTGCTCTAATACAGTGCTTTTCATCACCTTCTGGTGTCCTCTAAAGCTTCCCAGAAAAAAACAGTTCTTCTGAATAAAGATTCTGTTCTAATACAAGATATCATAGCAGCTAATTTGTCAAAGTCCCCTGAAAAGCAACAGGAGGAATGAGTAGGTAATCTATTTTGATGGTGTTTAACTTATTTTGTTTTACTCATTCATTTCAAAAATGACTGCAGACAATTTTAATGCAGGTGCATTTGATGTTGTCAAGACTGATGACTTGGTATGAAAATAGAATTGATTTCCAACAACATTGACTATTCTCCATTGAGTTCTAAAGCAAAAATCATTATCTTTACTCTTTTAATCACAATATCCAGGTGAATATTTTCATAATTTTGCAAGGTGCAACCTGAAAAATGACATTTTTAATTTGGAGGTGCGGAAATGTTTTGACAGTTTAATCTTATGGTCCCAGTACTGACAGCAACCAGGAGGGGGTTCATTCTAAGTTTGCCATTATCCACTAGCTTGATCCCATGGTTCGTCCTGACACAATAGATGTTCAAAATCAATTGATAAATCTTTGCATTGACTGGTTTTGAGCCACTTCTTCTGGCTAATCCCTTTAATCCGGTTACTAGAGAACATCCCCTTGCAGAAATATTGTTTCAGAAAAATACAAAAGAGATAAGTTTTTTTTCTAAGCAATGAACATTTATTCTGTTAAAAACATTAAAGAAACAAGCAGATTTGAACTGAAGGATCTGACTTGCATCCAGTCCTCCCAATAAGACCATTCTTAGTCATAAATTCTTGCATCAGTCAATAACATACATTACAGACCATGTCAAGATAACCCAGTTACCTATGGTAATGTCTATGAATGGAGTTGATTCCAATCAATTCAGAGCACTGCAATGTGCTAGTGCTAACAGTTCTCTTTCAAATCTGAAAGGATTTTTTTTGCTATGTATGGCAACAATAAACTAATGCATTCTTTTACTACATGTCCCATGAGGAGATGTATTGCAATCCTTAATAATAATTCTCATAAATTTTAAGATGACAAGTAAGTATTTTTTATGAAAATAAAGAATTAATATTAATAAGCTGTTGACAAGTGTAGCATTTTGTGACCAAAGGCACATTCATTGCAACTGTAAAGATGTGAATAATGCTGTGAAATGGAATTTGATGTTAATGATTTTTCCCTATGTAAACCCTTCATGTTACTACAGAAATGGTTCCAACTTGCAACCATGCAACAATTTGTCACTTAATTAACGGTAAGTAAAGTCAACTACATTTTTTACAGTTGATTGTTCAGAGAGAAAAAAAACCTACACCCTCCCACATGCAACATTTCTTATTTGATTTACAGCAATGAAATGGAGGGGAATAAAAGATTCTTGCATCTACAAAACTGAATCACTTTTTGATAGCTGAACTGTTCCTAGTCAGGGTTCTTGTGAATTAAAATAGAAGAACCTGCTAAGAACGGACATACCTCTGAAACGCATAGCTTTCAGTCCAACACCAGTCTGGAACCGAGTCCACTTTGTGGATAAAAAGCTTCACATAAAAATGCCAAATCCATTATTCTTGATCTACTCTGAAGTGCACACTCAATTCTGCCGGAGAAGGTTTGGCTGCCTTCAGACTTGGAACTGGCACAAAGTAAAGGCCTAGAGGGAAACCTGGAGTTACTCTAATGCTATCCAAGATCTTCTCTAATATACTTCTGGACAAAGTGAATCAATCATGTAACGTGGCCCCACATCATTCACGTAAGTGGAGAATTACACCTGTTTTACCTTTTGATCTATTATTTCAATTGCAGTGGCGTACTGGCAATGTATCTTAGAGTACTGTCCTATCACCTCAGGCACCTGGGTTTAATCCAGGCAGAACAGATGGGAGGGAAGTCTCCAGTCCTCGATAACTATTAAGGATCTTTATTGAAATGAGTATTAGCAGCCCGACAGGAAAAGAGGATGTATTGTCAGTGTGAAGTGCCTCCCCTCATTCTTCATACAGATCTAACTTTCAGAACTATGTTCTTTCTTATGGATTCAATTCGCCATTTAAAGGTTTCTCAGCCATTAGCCTGTGGCTGCCAACTTAATGATATCTGTGTGTCCATAGGCTGCCTGGAAGTTGTATTCCCATTTGCACTGGTTTTGACCTGCTGTATTCTCCAGTAACTAAATGCAACTCCCAACTGGTGCATGTTTAGGAAAATGACCTGAGATGCCAAAATACTCACAACCATACAAAATGGTGCCAAATTCTGATCTTCCAAACCAATGTATCCTACTGATCAGTGGTCAATGATTTCTTACAGCATGGGAATATACCAGACCAGAGTCTGGATAACTTATCCAGAGACACAAGTTCAAATCCCCCTACTGCTGTTGAGGAATTCATATCTAGTTTAATTTGATGAAAAAATGGTGGCCATGATCATTCCCAGACTGTTGTAAAATTCTATCTAGTCCACTAATTCCCTTCAGGAAAGAAAATTCTGCTTACTTCACCATGCTAATATATGTCTCTTAACTGCCTCTGAAATGGTCAGGCAAGCTATTCAATTCTACCAAATCTGCTAGTGTTAAAAAGTGGTCTGAACAAAACTGGATAAACTGTGCAGCATTGACCTGGGCACAGGGTGAAGACATGGAAAAGTTTTCTGTCCAGCTGACTCTGCAAATTGGGAAGGTTGCTCCCAAAGGCCAGTCAGGCAAAAGCTATCCAGTTTTCTAAATACCCATTTAGAAATTATTAATAAAAAATAATATACATAAAGTTTTAAATAATTAAAGACACAGAAGCAAAATATTACCTTAGGTTTTCCTTTTACATAAAAGCCCTTCTTTTCCATTCAAAGTCAATGGACTTGTTAATCATGCACCAGGTGAAAACTGGAACAGATTCAGTGGGCAGAAGAGGTGGGAACTTCAGCTAGTTCATGCTCCATTCCTGGACTCCATGCAGAGCCTTATGCCAGTGTACAGCCAGCAAACTGTCAGCATTTTACACCGAGCCCTAGCCCATTACTTATTGTTGCTGTGAACCTGTATGACAAGATCTCACTATATATGAAGGACCCATCTCTTTCATTATACCTTTTTCAAATTCTGCTGAGACATGATCAAGTTCTCAAGCCAAAAGTTCATTGATGTAGCAATGGACCATTTGGAAACAGGATTGGTGATATCTGTTCAGTGTTTTGAAGTGCCTTTTGTGAGTAGTCCATGTCTCCGAGGCATTGAGATATCTATCCCCAGTAGACTACAAGCTTTGTGCTTGATTGAAGTCATAATCTTTATTCTTTTCTTCACTGCAATCGACTGCTCCAATATGGGAACTGATCCAACTTTTCCTACACTAATCATGGATTTTTATTGTCAGAGGGAGTTTTGCACATTGGGAGCAGTTGGTAGAGGACTTTTGTTTTGTAATGTTAAATGAAAGGTCCATTCTCAGTGAATGAGTCAGTGACGGCTTGGAGCTCAGCCTCCAAATGTGCACACAAGCAAATATTGTCTTTGTACTGGAGTTCAATGAATAGAATTGGAGTGACCTTGGTTCTGGAGTGCAGGTGACATAGGTTGAACAGTTTCCCATTTGTCCTACAGATCAGGCCCACTCCAGCAGGAGGGTTGTTGGAGTCAGATCAAGCATTGTGGTGAAAAAGATTGAAAAAAATGGGGTGATTATGCATCCTTGTTGACATACTGTAGGTCTGCACTGAGGTTGAATCTGTTGTGGATCTTTTGGTTAAGATCTTGGTTGACCTGCCATTATTTAAAGACATAAGATGGAGATGAATGTCTGTGGACTGCCAAAATTGAGAAGGATGCTCCACTTTTGATTGACAAAGTCAAAGGCTTTTAAGAGAGCCAAAAAGGCCATATGTAGCATTTGGGTCTACTGCCCGCAGTGACATTGGAGTTGACACACATTGGATACTTGATGAAAAAGAAAACTTAAAATCTGCCTTCAGCCTAGCAGTAATGGCTACTCATTGGTTAATTGGCCTTTCATGTTTTTCTTCCATTAACCAATCAAGAAATATCAATCATCAACATTTTATCTGTAAGACAATTAATATTTCTCTCATTCCTAACAACGTTAGTTTGTTATGCACAAGCACTACAATTGATAGCACTTCCTGTTTTCACTAATGGGAGACTTCAATCTCCAGTGACAGTTGTACAGGTTATAGGGCTAAGATAATATATTATCCATGGTGAGGGAACTCAGGCAATGCCCCTTCAGGAAAAGAGAGTGAAGGAGGCAATAAAATTCACTCCATGTTACTCAGTGACCTAGCAATTGGTTCACAATGTAAAGCACACTGATATAGGTTTTCCTGAACAGAAATAACCTTGTGCAAACTGCACACTGAGCAAATCAGTTGGGTAAAGGGGTCAAACAGATTAAAGTGTAATGTTCTTCTGCAAAGTATATTCCTGCATGCTCCTTTTGACAGTTATACACTATACCTGTGAATGGGATGCAACATTAAATAATATATAGAGAATGTGCTTTCACTTGATTAAAAAGAAACCTTAAATTACAATAGTTAAACAAAATAGGAAGAAAAACAAGGGAGGGATAGATCAAATCGGGTCCTACACTGGAGTACAGTGACCATTGAGTGACAGTACAGAAGTCCCACAACAGAAAACATGCAACTTTTCAATAATGTTTTCAAATGGTAGAGGAAAATAGTTTTGTTGAAAAACACAAGGCATTGCCTATCCTCTCATTGATTCGGGTGAGAGGAGAATGTCTAATACTGGAGAGTATGCATTTAAGGTGAAAGAGGGTAAATTCAAAGGAGATGTCAAGGTCAAGATTTTTTTTACACACAGGGAGTGGTGGGTGCCTGGAATGCCCTGCAAGGGGTGGCAGTGGAGGCAAATACGATTGAGGCTTTTAGAGGCTCTTAGATAGGCACCTGAATGTGCAGAGAATGTAGGGATATGGACCTTGTGTCAGCAAAAGGGATCAGTTTAGTTAGGTCTTTAATTACTAGTTTAATTAGTTCAGCACAACATCATGGTTCAAAGGGCCTCTTCCTGTGCTTTATTGTTCTATGTTCTAAGAGAAGGAGCAGAAGATTGTTTTCTGCTCATTGAAGTTCCTGCGGGCAGAGCATTGTTGCACCCATCCTTCTATGAAATCATCTCCAGAGAAGTATGTAAGAGTGTGCAACAATCAGTGGATACGTAAAATTATACACAAAGCAAAAACTTAAGTAGTAAATTATGGGGAGTATTGAGGTTTTTATTGGAAACAATGAATGGACCTGTATTTTAAAATGATGACATTCTCAGCATACACAAAGTCTTCTACAATTACTTTTGTGTGCACTGGCAATTATTTGGTAGCCAAATGCAACAACTAATTTGCACTCAGTCAAGTCTCACAAACAGCAAATAAGATGATTGACCAATTAGTCTGCTTTCTAGTGGTGCTGGTCAGAATAAACATTGCCAAGGACAGAAAGAAATGTTATTCTTTTATCTAAATAATGTTTATAGGATTGTTTAGAAGGGATTGAAGTAGATATTCAGACTCTCCATTTAACATGTCATCCAAAAGAAAAGACCTCCAATGATACAGTACCTACTCAGAATTGCTCTAATAATTTAGTTCAGATTCATTTCCTGGATTGGACCTGAACCCACTGTCTATTGGCTCAGAGGCATCATTATTGACTATTTTAAGGCTGTCCTAACAGTGAAAAATTAGAAAGCAAAGATTAAATTTGTTTTTGTTAATATTTTAGTTCAAGATAAAGGTCAGGTGAATATTCACATAAACTATGCTAATTTATTACAATTTTTTTTTAACAAGCTTTAGAAAGAAAGGAGTTTGCCACCTCCAGATTGCAGGAAGGTAATAGTAGTCCTCATTTCAGCCAATCTCATTTTGGTGATTTACACAGATTTGGACAGCCTGCAGCAGGTCTCTGAAATAATCCATCAACACAATTGTACCGTGTTATTTCAGTGGAATTTTTGGAAAATACCACACAAATCAGTTTTAAACAGAAAAGAATCCAGCCTTCATCTGCAGTGCAAAATCATGCTTGCAGAATACTTGCCAACTCCTCCAAATGAATGTTATGTGAACAAACAATTTTTTTTTGCAACTTTTGTTCATTTGAACAGATAGCAATAGAGGCAGGTCTAGCCTGCACACTACAATGGGTTAAAGTGCATTATTCCCTGTTGGAATCTGTAAAATGATTTCATCCCGATTAAAATTATATTAAAATAGTCTATCTACTTACAACCCTCCTGTTAAATCAATCCAAAATATATTGAGTTCTCTGATTGGTTGTGATTTTAAATTTATGCAATTGACCTAAAATTAACAATTACATTAGAGGAAAAAGGATAATGTGTCTCTGCTTAAACTTAACTGCTGGAGCTGATTTAAAACAGAAATGAGTCCAATCTGTTGTACATTTGGAAAATAAATAACCCATAGTGTAGATACATGCAGGCATACTGCTAAGCTGATCTGGTACTCAAAAGGTTAAGCTGTATCTCTGCAAACACTGCCCTCCTCAAGAACTGATTTTGCACATGTCTTTATCTGTCATCACACCATGTGCATGAAAAGAAACCCCAGAAGTCGGGAAAGCAGGGAATCCCATGCCTTCTGCCAATTGCTGTTGAAATGCTGGTACTGAGCTAACCACTGGTGTATCTGCCCCACAAAAGATTCAGTGATCCTTCTATGGGAAGGAAGAAAATGATACAGTTGAACTACGTCAATCTGTTTTCTTCACATTGCCATTGCGTTGCTGTCCAAACCATGACTTTTATCCTATTGTCTGAAAGTTCCACTGATCCTCTGTCCTTTATTATGCAAATGAATTGGGATTGTGCTTCTGCAGACTCTTTAAAACAGAGCTTTACTAAAGGTATCAAATTGGATGAACTAGGAATCCAAAATGACATTAAAGTAACTCAACTCATTCTAGATAAGCAAGCAAGATGTTGACATGAATTTATATTTACTTCTTTGAAATATTCACATAACTGGGATTTACATTAAGTTGTAAATCAAAACATTGCATTGAACCAATCAATCATTCTGTATATTTCCCTATCACCAGAGACCTTATAAAATCAAATAGAGAGGACGCTCTTCCACTACCGCATATAAGCACAGGAACCAATTCAGCTTAATGGGGGAAGCATACATTTTTGGGTTTAAGATGGCAATAACAGATGAAAGCACAGGCCTTGCTCTACATAGCTTCTATTTCTCTTTTCTTTTCTATCTCCCTTGAGCTACTTCTCATTTGGAGCACATGTAACATACTAGCCCCAGTCCCATTTATTTTAATGAATAGCTTTGGGAACCATTGGGATCACAAGGAGATTGAACTTAATGTTGTCATTGGCTAAAGCAACTACTATTCCAGTCTTCCAATATCACTTTAATATCCTGTACTATTTCATTGGTTTTTATCTCAGAACCTACAGGTCACTTTAGTTTCAATGTTTAATTTTCCAATTACTGTCGTGTATTTTATTATTGCCTGGCTGAACTCAAAGACTCTCTTTAAAATAATTCCAATGTCAAGTATAAGAGCATACATGAATTAGGGTTTTTATTTTATTTGTCTTACCTCTGATTTTCCTTGCTACCAAAATAATAACCTTTTTCCATTTTATACACCCATACTTACTAATTGTAGAAGATCGTCTCCATGTCTTCTCTCGTTCACTCTCTAATACTGAAGGATAGATAGTAACTTAAACTAACAAACAAAAGGCACTTTATAAATAAAGGAAACATTACGCAACAGAATTGCATACAGCTTTCTCTACAGAAAATATTTGCCATTTTTTGTAGTACACTGAAACAATATAGCAGCATATAGAGAGCAGATGATCACTTGCTGCACTTCTTAAAGCAATACCAACCGATGTTACATATATTATGCAAATGAAATAACAGGTGGAAACAACAACCAACTTTTCATGCTTCCAGCTCACATAATAATCTTTAATGAATCTCCAAGGATCATTCACTCCACTTCAGAGTATGGTACTCAAAGTAGCAGTGTCCAAGCTGTCAAAACCTATTATATTAATGTGTGCATTTTATAACATGGATGACTTTCTTATATTTTAAATGAATTGTTTTCCACATCACTTGATAGTTTGATTTAAATGGTAATTTACTCTATTATAATGGAAAATAGGAAGTTTTCTTTTAAACTTGTTTTTTTTGGTGGTGATCTTAACGTTAATGCTGGATCATCAATTACTGGATTTAGCTTCCTATGTTATTTTTAAACCATCTAAAAAAATTCAACATCTACTTGTTCTCCTTCTAATGTCCTCTGATTTAGTGAAAGGAACCTCGCCTCACAACTAATGTCTCGTAATAAATCCTTTTATCTCTGGCATCATTTTATTAAATATCTTCTGCGTCTTCACCTTGGCCTTGACACCCTTTCTAAACCAGGGAGGCAAAAACTTGACACAATGGCCACCATGTATTTATTGGAAAGGTAGATCTGGCCAAACTTAATACAGTTTTACGAGCTCTTCACTACCAAAGATCAAAGTTCTGACGAATAATCTAACTATAATATACCAGTTGATACTTCTAATTCTTGCATTACTTTTTCACTTTCATAATTATCACTCCTGATTATCAAACAAAGAATATATCAGTTAGTCATCCTACATGTTAAGGCTTGCTTGTCTAGATACTTGTCTTGACTTCTAAAAATCCAAAGCTTTAAGTCCCAATGGCTACATGACTCCTCAGTAGATGAACTTTACTGACTAGAAAGGTGCCCGGTTTGATCTCTGGTCTGTGACAGGTGTGCTTCACTTGTGTTCGGTGCATCAAATTGGGAAAGGAGAGGATTGACCCCCATGAAACAAATCTTACAGGATGTGCAAACATATGGATACAAAACGATGGCTGGATCAGCTTGCTAGCACTCATATTCGAGAATCTGACATGAACTGCAGTCATCTGGGCATGGTACTGGTGACTGTTAGATAACCATGGGACAATAGCCCAGTATGCACAGGAAGATAAGTAGCAGTGTGGATGAGAGGTACAGTTGTGAGGGACAGGAAGGGCTTTGGAAGAGAAACCCATTAAACAAATGTTTTAAAAATCTTATCCTATATTTAGCAGCACAGAGATGCTTTTCAATGATTAAGACTTTGAAGCAGATCTTTTGACAAGGTAAAATAAATGCTCTAAACTGTGAATGCATGAATAGAATTTCTAATAATTACTGCACATAGTTTCTATTAAACTAAAATGGAAGACTGTCTTAAAACATCTGTTTTTAATTTATTAGTAAATTACGAATTTCAGTAAAATCTGTAAACTTCTGTGGATTTCTTTTGTTATTTTGATTTATAGTGGTTACTAATCCTTGGAAAGCTTACAGAAAATGATAAACAGTACATGGATTTTGACTGTCAACTAACTCTTGTAAGCTGCACTATTTCCGATGTGAAGGCTCCTCCTATTTCATTAATTCTACTCACCTTGGTCTTTAACTAAAATATGTGGACAAACAGAACAATTGCAAAGCATGCAACTAGTTCCTGCAAGGAGTCTGGACATCAATGTAATGTGACTGTGTAACTCATGATTACTGAGATAGTGATATATCTCATCAGGGATGTACGCAAGTTGCTGAAGGTTGGCTACTCAACATACATTCTGCCTGAATTAAAGGAAAATCAAGTGGAATATTTAATGCTCAGCCAATGTACTACTGCCAATTATATGCCAAAATCCTTATCACCCCCACTATATCCAACCCCCAACCAAGGAATCTGAAATTCTCTCATTGGTTTATTTACAAAAGAAATCACAAATATATTTTCTCACTTAAATTTAGGAAAATAACTTCTATATCAAGGAATGCTATTCACAGCCCTATGTTAAGAAACATTCTTAATCAAAGTTAGGTTGAAATTTTTGAAAAGCTTATTACTGACTTGTGGGCATGACCTAGGTAATCTTACTGACTCAGTGGATACTAGGGACATGTATTATCCAGTTTCTAAGAACTATTATATAGTTAGAAACTGTTTTCAAGTACACTGATATATTTTCTTTGGTTTGATTGAGTTTGAGTTTGTTTTGGAACATAAATAACCCTGAGTAACATACAGAGAAGAGCATTGCTATAACATCAAATATGGTAAATCAAATGCTTGTTAAATCCTTTAAAATAGTCAAGCCAAAATTCTTGTCTTTCTTATACTTATAGCATCACAGAAGCATGCCATTAGGTCCATCAGCTCCATGTTGGTTCCCCAGAGAGTAATCCCATTAGTCTCATTCCCCTTCTCCCTAAATCCTTGTATCCCTGCAACTTATTCTCCTTCATGCTTGCCCATCAATTCCCCTTTGATTCTTTTTGCCATTAACCTGCACTAAGGAATAATTTACATTGTCAACTAACATATCAGCTCATCTTTGGAGTGAGGAAGAAACCAGAGTACCTGGCAGAAACCCACGCAGTCACAGAGAGAATGTGCAAACTCCATACAGACAGCACCTGAGGTCAGAATCTAACTCAGGTTCCTGGACTTGTGAGGCAGCAGTACTAACTGGCATTTTCCAATTCACAGATTTGAAGACAAAATTGTTAACATTTTAATGTAATATGTGCTCATTTCCTTACCAACATTCCATATTATCCAATATGGAGTGGGAAAGCAGAATTGTACACCCAACAATTATCTCCAATAGGCCCATTCCATGAGATTTCATCTAATAACCCATCAAGAAATTTGCTGGTATACACCAGTGAACAGTGTGGGAAGGAAACATCAATTTTATTGTCCTTTCCAGGGTGATATACCTGAGATAAGCAAAAGGCCTCTAGGGGATGTTTGATGAGTGAATGTCAGTCAATCATGAGGCTTAAATCTACCAAGCTCTGCTGTGGTCCTAAGGGCTAATGATGTGGCCACACAATTATTTAACATGAACTGCCTCAGTCACAAATGTGTGGTGAATATATGCAAATCAGTCATTGGAAGCAAAATGTAATTTTTCCCTTCTTTATATTTTTCACCGCCAATGTTTTAACTTTCTTTCCTGTCACATACCATTCCCTTCTTGAATAGGCAAGTAGGCAGCTGGTGCCAGGCATTTGCCAGTGCCATATGTAATTGCCCCTGAAAGAGATGAGCAAGTGTAATGTAACACAACTGATCAACTCATACTTCCAGCACTCCCTTTTGAGAAAAGTCTAACATCTGCCCCACCCACAATACAGCCAAAGACATTCTATTCAGGGGATTAGAGTCATGAAACCATTGTATGACATACAACAGTGATGTACCAATGCTGAGCACTGATGTCTTGTGCCAGCATGCATTTTATCTCAAATTAATGAAAATTGTAAGTAGAAGCAATAATCAATAAGAAAAAGTGCATATCAATGATATGACATTCAACATGCTTAAAGTGGGAAAATATATTCTGAGCTACCATGGTATTTTGGAAAATTAATCTATTAAGAACAGTGGTCTTAGTAATCTCTCTCCAAGGTTCCAATTGTCCATCAGCAGAGAATCTCAAAAAACACTCAAATTTAATTGGAAAGTGGGTGTACTAAGACAACTAAGACAAATCATAATGAATCTTAAATTGTACTGAAAATACCTTAATTTAGAAAGATTTGCTGGAACTCAAGAGATTTGAAATCAATAAAAGAAAAATTACATTAACTCTTTAAAATTAAAACCAAAACAAAATTATTATCATTGTGGTCATATTGCATTTGTATCTCCAGCAAAACCATTGCTATGAAACTGTTGAAATATTTTTCAAATCAATTTTGATGAAAAGTTGCCTTGGAGGAGTAAAAAAAAGTGTAGGTATGATCTTTGTCAAATTTAACAGTGCGTTTTCTTGTTTGATGGATATGTCACTGCTCATCTAATAATAATTTCAAAAATGATGCTTTTATGAATGGCCAGTCTCTTTGCATTTCTTCCATCATAAATCTCTTGAGGTTCACGTGTCCTTTATCTTGGATTCTTTGTGCAACTTGCCATATGCCATGAAAATTAAGCAAGTGAAATTCTAGATTATCCATTCTCAAAAGCAAACCTAAGTAGAATTTATGAAAATGAAATATGCAACAAACTCGCAATTGTTTCAGCTAACAGACTGCATAAGGTTCTCAGTTTAAGATATCATAAAATGCTGTTTAGTGCATTCTGCAAGAAGCTGTCACATTATTTGTGTGAACAATACCAGGGACATGCATAGACACAATACCTGAATAGGGTAAAAGTGAATGAATTAGAATATTCTCATTCAAACCAGGCTTCATATGTGGTAGATCTAGCAAGGATTTAACAGAATTTCTGTTTCTACTCCTATAATTAAACAAACTAAAAATGTATTTGCATATGGAAGTCAGAAAAGATGACCCCCATCTTTAGAAAAGATCTTATGTAGTACATTTGAACACTGATAATAAATAATTCAGTATGCTAGTCAAGGAACTGGAACTGGCAATCATAGAAGAATGGAATTTTTGACTTGTTTCAAGCAGCACTGCTTATTTTGCCCTACAAGAAACAAAAAGATGCAGTGTCTTTGTGCTTTCAAATGCATGATACTGCTGGCAACATATTTTACCATGTTTATCAAGCATAAGAGACTTGCTCTGAAAATGCACTGTATTCCAGTTCCTTTATACACTCATGGATTACTGTCATACTGCTTTCAAATTGTGATAAGTTTACATTTATTTATGTTTTTTACTTAGTCAGAGGTTACCATTAATAATAGATTACTTCTTTATTCCACACTTTGCTTTTTAATACAAAGTAATGTGATTTACAAAATGTAAAATTCAACAAGATTGGTGGTCGTTTTCAAAACTACCTGAGAGAGGCAACAATTCCCAAGATAGATAAAATATTTCATCCCTTGTCTGCCATCGTTACTGATTCCCCCATGGATTTGGGGTTGATCTCTTCACTTTCCTCTGCGCCTTCCACCTGTGCCACTCCGTATATTATGTTTGTATAGGCTGATTTTCTGAATATGCATATTGTATTCTAACATATCCACTCACCCACTCCTCACAAACCTTGGCTTGTATATGAGAAAAGTAATCAAAAATGTTATGAGAAAGAGACAGAAAATGTTTATTGAGTGCAGAAGAGATGAAACATCAGCAGTTTGAACTTGATGAAAACTTTAGGAAGTATTTTTTTCTGCAGAAATGCAATTCAAAAATTATGTTTATTCCATTCATGGCGCACACACAGCAAGTTCATAATCTCACCCTTATTGTTATGAGGAAGATTAAATAGGAGCCAACTGAATAAAACTATTATGTTTTATATTAGGTGTGTACACCACAGACAGCATTAAGCTGGTTTTTAATTGAATCATATGGGTAAACTGGAGAGAAAATTACTCCTGGGTGACTTTTGGGCAAGTCCTCATAGCTAGTTATGCAACAGCATTTTTGGCACTTGTCTGTGAGCACTGTGTGTCAGTTTGACCTATTCATTACATGGAAGAGTCAAAGGAGGGAAAGAAGTCTAAAATCAGCCTCCAAAAACAAAAAGAAAGCTTTTACAAAGGAAGTTTTAAAATATTGAAGAATATAATATTTGAAATGATTTTTACCAATTATGGTAAACAGAATGAGCTTGCTGCCTTTTATCTCCACATTGCATAATTCTTTTACCCATGCAACTTAATTGTCACATTTTGAAATACTTTCTCACAATCCGATCACAGCCATTATTAGTAAGTGAACGATAAATACATTGATACCTTCAACAGGATGAAACTATATCTGGTGCCACTTGTCATTTTGCTTTTTTTTTAAGATATATAAAACTACATTTATATGTGGACTTGCATATTAGTTTTAGTTATTGGTAAGCAGTAACTAAGCATCCTTTCCTGAATAACACAACAGCTAATGAGTGACAAACTTAATCGTAGAGTGTGCAGGTGATGAGGGTTATTCATGACACTTTAGCAACAGGTACAAACTGGAAAATTATTTATTGATATAATGCCACATTATACAACACCAAAGCTATATATTGTTCTTGCACTGACAAATCCAATAGGGAAAAGCACAACTTTAATAAGTTTTCTGAGTATATTAAAGTGGCTGTTAATGGCACTTTTACTTTCATCCTGTGCTAAATTATGAATGTTTAATAGTTTTATTTACATGTCATTCTTAGGTGAAATCTGTTCCTGATCCTTTTTAACTCTTATAATTATATCTACAGTCTTGTGTATTAGGAAGCCCATAAAAACCTGTAAGAATTTGTACACAACTTTTGGGGAAGAAAAATCAATAGGACTCTTTAGGACAAATTGTAAACTGTCTAAGATTGGCACAGTATTTTATGGGTCTTAATAGGATCCCTCATGACAGTTTTGAAATCCTATAGGATTCTTCCAGGTGAATACCATATGCCAGGAGCCACTTCATTCAGAGAAGAAAATGTTGAAGTACAAATGCTGAGAAAAAAAATTTAAAACCGTGAGCTCACATTTCGGTGAAATGAATAAAATAACAGACGGTGCCATCTGGAAAGCTTTGTACAATGAAGATCCAATCTGTTAAGCACAAGCCTGAGTCTCTAGGTCCAGGCCAGCAGGGGACCTGCCAGACTCCACGTTCCTGACAGAATTCCACCCTCTAAAAATATGGTAGCTCATTGAGTGGGAGGACAGACAAAGTCAAACCATATCCCAGTATGCAGCACTGCATCCCACTGAGACAATTGATTGATCAGTCCCTTCAAACAGCTGGAGAAGATGTCAAACTGCCAATAACAATATAGTTTAGAAGTTTCTATAATGCACAGACTTGAAGTAAGAGAGGCTGAAGTACATTGAGTCCCCCTACACATCTCATAGATTTTATCCTTCAAGCAAACAACCTCAGCAAGGACTGCTGTTACCAATGAAATCTCACTGTGGTAAACAAGCTAATGTTACAACCATGGAAGCGCAACAAAAACTAACCAAGCCTTTTAGTTTAATCAATATTCCATAATGTACAAGTGTTCTCTCGAGAAACTCGGAAGTTTATTTGAGGTTATGTAAGCTTGAAAAACCACTTTGTATTTGCTGCCAGGTGAATCATAAGATGATACGCCGTGAGAGCCCTTATAAGTTCAAAATGGCATCCGTGGCATGCAAGCATATTTCTGTGGTGAATTGTGACAGATGGTAGGGATGTATTGTACAAACAGTGAACATCTGCCAGATGTATGAGGAATAGAAAGATCATGATGTCACCAGTGCTGATTTGACACCAGCTCTGCCATTTTGGAGCTCAACTCTCCAAACGGCACAGTCTCCTCTTCCTGCACAAGTGAACACAAATTCAGCAGTGGACAGAACCCTCCAACAGATCTTTAGAAAGGACCAACCTCTGAGTGCAGCTCAGCTCTGGATGTTTTCTTCCAGCTGTTGCTCTGAATCTACAAGTATTTGTTGCTTTCCATGATTGTTTCAAAGAGCAAACATCAGCATTTAGTGGTGGATGAGAGAACCTGGCTTTTTGAGGATTGCCGGCTGCCTTGTTATGCCAGAACACTGCCTTGGCAATCCTAGTGATACACAAACTCTAGAATGCTGGGTTACTGTGACAACTTGCAAGCCTCTTTACATACTTCAGTCTACAGCAGTGATCCAGGTATAGTATGAAGCCCTTTTCCAAGATGATGTAGGACACCTCAAAGCTTCTTGATATTAAATATAAGCATTCTGCAAGGATTCTCAATACAAATACTTTCAGCTTAGTTCGCTTTGTTCAGTAGCCTGACACATCAAACACCTAACCTGAGTACTCTGGAGCAGAACTTATGTGCAGTTCACCTCTGGCAAGTTGATATCAACTCTCTGTTTACTCCTCCTCTCGGCAGGCTTCAAGTGTCTGGTGTCTCAACATGTGCAGATTCCTTTCTCTATGCTATCCTTGTTTAAACAGGCCCTACATATGAACTTCCAAATCGTATTCAATGTCAATTTCCACATGTACCCTGAGACATTCAGTCCTACCTCACAAGCACCTCTCTCAACCCCTCCTCAGACTCTAAATATTGGATGTAGATGTCGATACATTGGATACTTGTCTGACATCCAATACATGATGAACACAAATTTTCTCCAACAAAATTGTGGGAAAACCAAGATTATAGTTTTTGGTCCCCACAATAAACTTCATTCCCAAGCCAACAATTTTATGTTCCTGGTTGCATCTGAGGCTGAACCAAATACTTCACATCTCCAGGATTGCTTTGGACCACATATCCTTATGATCATATTGGCCTATGCAGCAATCACTGGCACCCTTGCCTCAGTTTATCTACTACTGAAACCCTTATTCATGCTTTAATTACTTCTCTACTTATGTATTCTAACATGGTTCTTAATAAGGTAAGATGTTTATTTATTAGTCACATGTACATCGAAACACACAGTGAAATGTGTCTTTTTGCATTACTGAGAATGTGCTGGGAGCAAGTCCGCAAGTGTCGCCACTCTTCCGGTGCCAACATAGCATGCCCACAGCTCCTAACCTGTACACCTTTGGAATGTGGGAGGAAACCAGAGCATCTGGAGGAAACCCATGCAGACACGGGGAGAACGTACAGACAGTGACGGGAATTGAACCAGGTCACTGGCGCTGTAAAAAGCGTCATGCTAACCGCTACACCACCGTGTTGTCCTCCCTTGTTCTGCACTCTGTAAGATTCCACTATTCATGTCCTAACTTGTACCAATTCCATTCACCCATCACCCTGTGCTGATTAATCTGCACTGGCTTCAATTAAGCAATGTCCCAATTCTAAAATTCTTTTCACTTCACAGCCTCACTCCTCTCCAGTTTTGTAACCTTCGTTGCTTCTCCAACCCTCCAAATCATCGACACTCTTCTAATATCAATCTCTGGTACATTCTTCTTTTAATCATTCCATGCCTGCTGGCAGTGCATTCAGCTGGCAAGACCTTAAACTCTGGAATTTCCTCCTTTAATCTCTCCACCTATTTTTCCTTCAAGGTTCTCTTACAATCCTACCTCATTGATAGTCAACGCTGTAGCTTCCAAAGCAGCTCTCAGTCAGCTTTTGCACAGATACACGCAATGTGTGGGAGATTCGTGTAACACAGTGTCAGATGACATTGGTGTACTCAACTCATCAAAATCTCTCTTCTCACAAGGTCACCTGCTGATCTCAGACGTACAAGATGAGCAGAAATAGACAGGAAAGCTAATTTCTTGTACTCATTAGAGGAGAAGTGCATACAAATAGGAAGAGGTATAGACAAACATCTGGGACATGTTAGATCAATAATTTAAAGAATCAACTTGAATCTTTTCATTGTATTTTAATAGTGCCATTTTATAATGAAGCAGTTGTCTTCTAACAACACTGACTGCAATCCCGATGATGGCGATTCAGGTCTCCGTCCCGGCCATACGTGAGCCATTTTGCTTGAGTTCCTTGTTAAGCTGCCAATCCTCAGGGTGCTTCACTGCAGCTCAAGCTAAAAACTTGCATTGCCATCACTTTCACAATACCTTTGAGGTTATCATCAAGTGACTTACAGGTATTGCTAAAGTGACACCAGTTCCAGTTCCAGAACAGGAAGAGGCAAAGAGGTAATGTGATGGCACAGGGCAATGCAGGAATGTAGGTGTTAAATGGGAGAGAAAGGATTACACTTAGATCTTATGTTTTCATGGTATTTAGAGAAATCAACAATGAGGGCAAGATGAAATAATCTGATTCGGCTCTGCATCAGATACAAGTACTGTTGAATGAAAAACATGAAAACACAAGTTCATTATTCCTGTTGATTGATTATGAATAAAGCTTGCATGTAACCACAACATTCATTACTTATCCAAAAAGGGCTATGAGTTGAGTAAATTATTCAGTAAGCAATAAACATATTCTTAGATATCAATCTTCCAACATCAGAACAAAACTGTACATACCAACCCATACAGCATCATAACAAATTTGGCTTTGGAATAGAATTTATGGCCATTACAAATCTAAGCATTTCACTAAGTCAAAAAGGTCTATGAAACATTAAGCATTCAGGAGAGTGATGAACTGTGCTTCTGCTTATTTTGTATTTCTGCAGATTTAAGTCTGCACACTGTTGGACTCTGACATTTAAACCTGCCTTCCATCAATGTTTAGAGCTTCAGCAGCACTCAGTCCAGGTGCTGGCCAACTCAGCAAAGAACTGCTGAGATTTGAATTCACCCATACCCTCTGCCTCTAAGGGAAACCATGTCTGCCACTGCTCAGTTCACTGAATGGAACTAAGCTGTTGAAAGGTCTGCAGTTTGATTTCCTGATGTCCTGCCTGCAGGCTTATGGCAGTAACTGAGAACTGGCAGAGATCCATAGAAAAAATGATGGGGCCCACATTAAATTATAGTAATTATTATTTGCACAAACATGACTATGCATAGAATCTTACTTGTCACTCCACCATTTCTTATATATCTGGAGGGCCTCAAAATTTGCAGGCATCATTGGCATGTGAATAAAAGAAATTTGGCAACTATGATGTAATAATCTATCTACTTGCCAGATAATTCTTTCATATTCTCAGGTTGATGCACAGTCTAAATTATGAACTTTTTCAAATATTGTATCATTTAATAGGTTTCTTGTTTACATCATAAATGTCAAATATTTACCATTATAAGTACATGTTTAATGCAAATTCCCTTATTTTGTTAAATAACACAAGTTAAATCTTAGTTATAGTTTTCACATAATTTATTCAATCCATTTATATTATTCACTGAAGCAGTTAGTTTTTTTATTACATAACTTTTCTCCCTTCTCTTTTGAAAGTGCTAAAACATGATGAACTGCTCCAGATTTTGGGAATCCCTTCTTACCTCATTCAAGTGGGCATTCTTCATGACCCAGCTGAAACAATGAAAGCTGGCAAAGTATCCATTTAAAGGCAAATTATGGTTTAGTCTTAACCTGTGTGGCAAGAGTCACAGGCTACTGATCAGGAATGTACCACAAGTTGATTTTATCCCCCTCTCGTTAGCTTAGAGACACAGACTCCCATATTGCACTTATAATGATGATGAGCTATTACTATTTGTCTTCATTGCACTGCACTGTTATCCACTTTAGGATCTCTGATGTGCATTGTGTAATTCAGCTCTCTTCCACAGGTCACACTTCCTAGCAACTTCTCTGCCACAATCAAGGAAAATTGGTTAAATTGACTAGTCCTATAAAGTTTCCTGAAAGTATCTATACATACACACATTCAATAAACTAATTAACTGTATGTGGATTGTAATTCACTCATAAATATTTCATATTTATATTGGATTCTAAATTATCTCTTTTCAAAAGAAAATATTTATAATATTTCAACTTCCACCTTAATCACATATGTGAACTCTAATCATTATTTCCTGTTCTATAAACATTTTTTCAAAATAATAAGCTGATTTTGCAGGGAAATGGCAGAGAACTGCTGACATTTCCCAGTGTAAGTGGCACCTGATTCAGGATACCCATCCAAGTACAGAAATCCCAAACCTTCCATCCAGTCTTTCTCAAACTCAAGGAATCCAATGGCAGTGTGTTTGATTTCAGTCAGACACAGAAGCTGCACCAGCTTAGACAGCATAGGTTAAGCACTTCCATACATTTCAATAGAGAGGAATGGGTGTAAAAAGAGCAGGGCAATTTACATTTTTAATTAAGTTTAATTAAATTCCTTTAATTATTGGAAGTTGCTTAAGTGATTCAAAGAATGTTAGTGTTCGTTGACCTTTTAAGCAATGTTAATAATTTGAATGCTTTAATTGCATGATTTTGAATGGACTTTGAATCTTTCTGAATTACAGAGATATTCAAATCTTTAAATGACGTATCTGAGCCCATTATCAATATTTTATCAGCTGTTTCATGGGCGAGACTTGTTCTCACTCTTCCCTTGGGCTGGTTCAGAAGTGCAAGATCACAATGTCTGATCCGCAAATAATTATTCTGTAATTGCCATTTAAGTCAACAATGAGTATGGGCAGCTTGTGTTGGGCAACAAATTCTAGGGAACCAGCTAATAACTTTTTTCTCCCTGTGTTTGACAAACTTTTAATGTGCTTGACTGTTCAGTGAGATTGCCAATATCACAGCTGATAATTATCAAGCATCCATTAGGACTGATACATAACTGCAACAAAGGTTAGGAAAAGGAAAGTCCATATCACTGGATCCTTGAGCAACTCTTGTTAGGATCAACAACAAATACCATTCTTTTGCCACTGACTGTAAAGTGACAGAAAGTGACAAAATTTGTTTTTGTACCATTGTGTGAAATTGGCAATGCCAAGTTGGCAGCCCGTTTTACATCATTCCTGTTTGCATTTCTATTAAGTTCAGTGGGAAGTGACAATCATGAGAAATATAAAATAAGGTGACAATCATTATGTCCCATTTTACATGATTGTTCCGAAGTCAAAATTACCACCATTGAGACCAACTTCACCTCCCCACCATTGCCTCTTTGACATCAGCTCTTCAGCACGGTTCTCGGATCAAAGCTTGATCTTCTCTCATCTGTATCGCATAGTGCAGTACCATGACACAAGATCCAGTATAACCATTTACTCAGAGCATCATGGAACATTTTGTTATACTAAAGGCATTACATAAAAATGAGTTACTGAGAAGAATAAAATTATTTTGGCAGTAAACCGAAATGCATGTTACAGACCTATTTATTAGTCATTCAGAATTTAAAAGTATATTGTTAGGATCAATGGTTTATTTTAAACATGTTGCAAAACAGGATCAATAAGTGATGATTGACTGCAGTGAATTATTATCCCATTGCCAGACAGTAAAATCAGCATTTTCACCCATGGAAGAAAGACAGATGTGTATCAATGTATCTCCATTTACTTGCTCACCAAAATTATATGGTT
Organism: Pristis pectinata; assembly: GCF_009764475.1. NCBI lineage: Eukaryota > Metazoa > Chordata > Chondrichthyes > Rhinopristiformes > Pristidae > Pristis > Pristis pectinata. The sequence continues at coordinate 34,460,753 of NC_067417.1, read as the reverse complement.
GGGAGGATTCTGTTTCCTGAGAAGGATCTTGCACCCTATTGATAACTGAAGATAACTTGAAAGCTACTTACCATTACACTTAGCTAAGTTAGTGTCCAAATGAGCAGAGCTGTTGGAAACCTCAGGTTTCTGTTTTGAATATAAGGAACAAGGTAGCATTTTTTTTCACAAATTGTGTAGAACCAAAACAGGATGAGTTCAGAAAGATTCTAATTATGCTTGTAACGTCTTTGTGATTCAAAATTCACAAATAAGCAAAATGACAAATTTGATACTGAGGTTGAAAATTAACAATTTCTCTCATATTTGTAAAATTATGAAAAATTAGAATGTAGTTCTCACAAACTATTAACATTTCTTGAATAAATATCACACTCACAAGAGGCTGTTTACTGTTTTGGATCTTCAATCACTTCTGAAACCATTACCTCCTATCTGCAAACACTGATCAATCACTGCAATAAATTATTTAAGTAACTCTATGAATTTATTAACCACATTGTGGCTAATTTAAAAAAAACATTTTTGTGCAAGTATAACTAATTTTATTTACAAACTCTAGATATCAGACCTTTATAATAGATCTGCTGCTTTAGTTCTCAAATAAACACAATTTTGTAAATTAATGTTTTTCTTCTATTCATTGTCTTACATATTTACTAACTTGGAAAATTCATGATTTGATCATTTTGTATCGACCACTACTGTATTTTAGCACTGTATTTGACAGTATTTTTCATACCTTTATTGCTAATATTTATTGAACATTGTGGGAATTTCGCCATA